>NC_091357.1:7499118-7559118 GCF_038502225.1 Cherax quadricarinatus
TGTATTGTACTAGTCAGTGTATTGTACTAGTCAGTGTATTGTACTAGTCAGTGTATTGTGTTGGTCAGTGTATTGTACTAGTCAGTGTATTGTACTAGTCAGTGTATTGTACTAGTCAGTGTATTGTGTTGGTCAGTGTATTGTACTAGTCAGTGTATTGTACTAGTCAGTATATTGTACTAGTCAGTGCATTGTACTAGTCAGTGTATTGTGTGTTGTGCTGGTCAGTGTATTGTACTAGTCAGTGTATTGTACTAGTCAGTGTATTGTGTGTTGTGCTGGTTAGTGTATTGTACTAGTCAGTGTATTGTGTGTTCTGCTGGTCAGTGTATTGTACTAGTCAGTGCATTGTACTAGTCAGTGTATTGTGTTGGTCAGTGTATTGTACTAGTCAGTGTATTGCACTAGTCAGTGTATAGTACTAGTCAGTGTATTGTGCTGGTCAGTGTATTGTACTAGTCAGTGTATTGTACTAGTCAGTATATTGTACTAGTCAGTGTATTGTACTAGTCAGTGTATTGCACTAGTCAGTGTATTGAACTAGTCAGTATATTGTACTAGTCAGTGCATTGTACTAGTCAGTGTATTGTACTAGTCAGTATATTGTACTAGTCAGTATATTGTACTAGTCAGTGTATTGTACTAGTCAGTATATTGTACTAGTCAGTGTATTGTACTAGTCAGTATATTGTACTAGTCAGTGTATTGTACTAGTCAGTGTATTGTACTAGTCAGTGTATTGTACTAGTCAGTATATTGTACTAGTCAGTATATTGTACTAGTCAGTGTATTGCACTAGTCAGTGTATTGTACTAGTCAGTGTATTGTACTAGTCAGTATATTGTACTAGTCAGTGTATTGTACTAGTCAGTATATTGTACTAGTCAGTGTATTGCACTAGTCAGTGTATTGTACTAGTCAGTGTATTGTACTAGTCAGTATATTGTACTAGTCAGTTTATTGTACTAGTCAGTGTATTGTACTAGTCAGTATATTGTACTAGTCAGTATATTGTACTAGTCAGTGCATTGTACTAGTCAGTGTATTGTACTAGTCAGTATATTGTACTAGTCAGTGTATTGTACTAGTCAGTATATTGTACTAGTCAGTTTATTGTACTAGTCAGTGTATTGTACTAGTCAGTGTATTGTACTAGTCAGTATATTGTACTAGTCAGTGCATTGTACTAGTCAGTGTATTGTACTAGTCAGTATATTGTACTAGTCAGTGTATTGTACTAGTCAGTATATTGTACTAGTCAGTGTATTGTACTAGTCAGTGTATTGTACTAGTCAGTGTATTGTACTAGTCAGTGTATTGTACTAGTCAGTGCATTGTACTAGTCAGTGTATTGTACTAGTCAGTGTATTGTACTAGTCAGTGTATTGTACTAGTCAGTGTATTGTACTAGTCAGTGTATTGTACTAGTCAGTGTATTGCCTCACTGTTGCATCACCTCCCACTCCTTTATCCTTCCCTCTCCCCTCATTTATGCCTCCCTCTCCCCTCATTTATCATTCCCTCTCCCCTTATTTATGCCTCTCTCTCGCCTCATTTATGCTTCCCTCTCCCCTCATTTAACCTTCTGCCCTCATTTATGCTTTCCTCTCCCCTCATTTATGCTTCCCTCTCCCCTCATTTATGCTTCCCTCTTCCCTGTCCACCTGTCACAAATGCTCTACATAACCAGGGACTTTCTGGAAGCGCAGCTAGAATGTCATCCATCTTTGTACAAACATTATATCCTGCTGAAATATATTATTATTATTATTATTATTATTATTATTATTATTATTATTATTATTATTGTTATTATTATTATTATTATCATTATTATTATTATTATTATTATTATTATTATTATTATTATTATTATCATTATTATTATTATTATTATTATTATTATTATTATTATTATTATTATTATTATCCCTTCATTCCACCCCTGACAACCTTGCCCCCCTCCTCAGTCCTCTCCTCTCTCGTCCTTCCCCTCCCGTCCCCCACCCTCTTCCCCTCCCACACATCTAAATAGCTATGTGATAAGGCTTCCCGTGAAATATGCTAACAGATGTATTTCGGGTACCTCAGTGATCCCAGGTATCCCTGTATTGTTTAGCCCTCGTTCCTTGTACCTCAGTGATCCAAGAAAGGTATCCCTGTATTGTTTAGCCCTAGTTCCTTGTACCTCAGTGATCCCAGGTATCCCTGGATTGTTTAGCCCTAGTTCCTTGTACCTCAGTGATCCCAGATATCCCTGTATTGTTTAGCCCTAGTTCCTTGTACCTCAGTGATCCCAGGTATCCCTGGATTGTTTAGCCCTAGTTCCTTGTACCTCAGTGATCCCAGGTATCCCTGGATTGTTTAGCCCTAGTTCCTTGTACCTCAGTGATCCCAGGTATCCCTGGATTGTTTAGCCCTAGTTCCTTGTACCTCAGTGATCCCAGATATCCCTGTATTGTTTAGCCCTAGTTCCTTGTACCTCAGTGATCCCAGGTATCCCTGTATTGTTTAGCCCTAGTTCCTTGTACCTCAGTGATCCCAGGTATCCCTGGATTGTTTAGCCCTAGTTCCTTGTACCTCAGTAAACCCAGGTATCCCTGGATTGTTTAGCCCTAGTTCCTTGTACCTCAGTGATCCCAGATATCCCTGTATTGTTTAGCCCTCGTTCCTTGTACCTCAGTGATCCAAGAAAGGTATCCCTGTATTGTTTAGCCCTAGTTCCTTGTACCTCAGTGATCCCAGGTATCCCTGGATTGTTTAGCCCTAGTTCCTTGTACCTCAGTGATCCCAGATATCCCTGTATTGTTTAGCCCTAGTTCCTTGTACCTCAGTGATCCCAGGTATCCCTGGATTGTTTAGCCCTAGTTCCTTGTACCTCAGTGATCCCAGGTATCCCTGGATTGTTTAGCCCTAGTTCCTTGTACCTCAGTGATCCCAGGTATCCCTGGATTGTTTAGCCCTAGTTCCTTGTACCTCAGTGATCCCAGATATCCCTGTATTGTTTAGCCCTAGTTCCTTGTACCTCAGTGATCCCAGGTATCCCTGTATTGTTTAGCCCTAGTTCCTTGTACCTCAGTGATCCCAGGTATCCCTGGATTGTTTAGCCCTAGTTCCTTGTACCTCAGTAAACCCAGGTATCCCTGGATTGTTTAGCCCTAGTTCCTTGTACCTCAGTGATCCCAGATATCCCTGTATTGTTTAACCCTAGTTCCTTGTACCTCAGTGATCCCAGGTATCCCTGTATTGTTTAGCCCTAGTTCCTTGTACCTCAGTGATCCCAGGTATCCCTGTATTGTTTAGCCCTAGTGCCTTGTACATCAGTGATCCCATGTATCCCTGTATTGTTTAGCCCTAGTGCCTTGTACCTCAGTGATCCAAGAAAGGTATCCCTGTATTGTTTAGCCCTAGTGCCTTGTACCTCAGTGATCCCAGGTATCCCTGGATTGTTTAGCCCTAGTTCCTTGTACCTCAGTGATCCCAGATATCCCTGTATTGTTTAACCCTAGTTCCTTGTACCTCAGTGATCCCAGGTATCCCTGTATTGTTTAGCCCTAGTTCCTTGTACCTCAGTGATCCCAGGTATCCCTGTATTGTTTAGCCCTAGTGCCTTGTACCTCAGTGATCCCAGGTATCCCTGTATTGTTTAGCCCTAGTGCCTTGTACCTCAGTGATCCAAGAAAGGTATCCCTGTATTGTTTAGCCCTAGTGCCTTGTACCTCAGTGATCCCAGGTATCCCTGTATTGTTTAGCCCTCGTTCCTTGTACTTCAGTGATCCCAGGTATCCCTGTATTGTTTAGCCCTAGTGCCTTGTACCTCAGTGATCCCAGGTATCCCTGTATTGTTTAGCCCTAGTGCCTTGTACCTCAGTGATCCCAGGTATCCCTGTATTGTTTAGCCCTAGTTCCTTGTGCCTCAGTGATCCCAGGTATCCCTGTATTGTTTAGCCCTAGTGCCTTGTACCTCAGTGATCCCAGGTATCCCTGTATTGTTTAGCCCTAGTGCCTTGTACCTCAGTGATCCCAGGTATCCCTGTATTGTTTAGCCCTCGTTCCTTGTACCTCAGTTATCCCAGGTATCCCTGTATTATTTAGCCCTAGTGCCTTGTACCTCAGTGATCCAAGGTATCCCTGTATTGTTTAGCCCTAGTGCCTTGTACCTCAGTGATCCCAGATATCCCTGTATTGTTTAGCCCTCGTTCCTTGTACCTCAGTGATCCCAGGTATCCCTGTATTGTTTAGCCCTAGTGCCTTGTACCTCAGTGATCCCAGGTATCCCTGTATTGTTTAGCCCTAGTGCTTTGTACCTCAGTGATCCCAGATATCCCTGTATTGTTTAGCCCTCGTTCCTTGTACCTCAGTGATCCCAGGTATCCCTGTATTGTTTAGCCCTAGTGCCTTGTACCTCAGTGATCCCAGGTATCCCTGTATTGTTTAGCCCTCGTTCCTTGTACCTCAGTGATCCCAGGTATCCCTGTATTGTTTAGCCCTAGTGCCTTGTACCTCAGTGATCCCAGATATCCCTGTATTGTTTAGCCCTCGTTCCTTGTACCTCAGTGATCCCAGGTATCCCTGTATTGTTTAGCACTAGTGCCTTGTACCTCAGTGATCCCAAGTATCCCTGTATTGTTTAGCACTAGTGCCTTGTACCTCAGTGATCCCAAGTATCCCTGTATTGTTTAGCCCTAGTGCCTTGTACCTCAGTGATCCCAGGTATCCCTGTATTGTTTAGCACTAGTGCCTTGTACCTCAGTGATCCCAGGTATCCCTGTATTGTTTAGCCCTAGTGCCTTGTACCTCAGTGATCCCAGGTATCCCTGTATTGTTTAGCCCTAGTGCCTTGTACCTCCGTGATCCCAGGTATCCCTGTATTGTTTAGCACTAGTGCCTTGTACCTCAGTGATCCCAAGTATCCCTGTATTGTTTAGCACTAGTGCCTTGTACCTCAGTGATCCCAAGTATCCCTGTATTGTTTAGCACTAGTGCCTTCTACCTCAGTGATCCCAAGTATCCCTGTATTGTTTAGCCCTAGTGCCTTGTACCTCAGTGATCACAGGTATCCCTGTATTGTTTAGCACTAGTGCCTTGTACCTCAGTGATCCCAGGTATCCCTGTATTGTTTAGCACTAGTGCCTTGTACCTCAGTGATCCCAGGTATCCCTGTATTGTTTAGCACTAGTGCCTTGTACCTCAGTGATCCCAAGTATCCCTGTATTGTTTAGCACTAGTGCCTTGTACCTCAGTGATCCCAGGTATCCCTGTATTGTTTAGCACTAGTGCCTTGTACCTCAGTGATCCCAGGTATCCCTGTATTGTTTAGCACTAGTGCCTTGTACCTCAGTGATCCCAAGTATCCCTGTATTGTTTAGCCCTAGTGCCTTGTACCTCAGTGATCCCATGTATCCCTGTATTGTTTAGCACTAGTGCCTTGTACCTCAGTGATCCCAGGTATCCCTGTATTGTTTAGCACTAGTGCCTTGTACCTCAGTGATCCCAAGTATCCCTGTATTGTTTAGCCCTAGTGCCTTGTACCTCAGTGATCCCATGTATCCCTGTATTGTTTAGCACTAGTGCCTTGTACCTCAGTGATCCCAGGTATCCCTGTGTTGCTTCACCCCAGCCTCTGTACCTCAGTGATCACGCGAACAAGATAATTGTTCAAGAATGTAGTCCTGGTTACCCTACACAAGGGTTGGAAATTTAGTGGTGATTGGATGAGGAATTCTGGAGTGTTGAGCGAGAGAAAGAGACGAAGACTGAAGGAAGAAAAAGAAGAAGAAAAGGAGAAAAATCGTTTAGTTTCTTTAGGGTTCTTCGGGTTCACGTAACACTGATCAACAATTTTTGAGAAGTTGTTTGTTTCTTAAATGAAATTAGTTAATTCTCATGTATTTTCATGTCCTGAATATTTGATTATTTTATTATAACCTACAATGTGTGTGTCAGTATGTTTTAAACTCTAATTCGTACCTACTCTGAAGAATCATCTCTTGTCAATGTCCAGCAATAGTCTGCAAACATTCTTGTGCACCATTTGCCTTGGTAAATTTTTTCCATGGTTGAAATATCTTGGTGAAAGTTTGACTATGTTCGTCACTAACTGCTTCACAGTGCGCTGGAAAAAAAAATCTAAATGTGAGTCCAAAAAGTGGATTTTAAGTGACATGTTACATTCCATGTTCTTGTAAGACTTGACGAGGTTTTCCACCAGTTCTTTATAGCTGCCTTCCCTTCTGTTTCCGAGAAATTCCTTCGCCACTAACTTGAACGCTTCCCAAGCAGCTTTCTCCTCCCCATGAAGGTCTGATTCAAAGTTACTATCTTTACGAAGCTCTCGAATCTGAGGATCACTGAAGACTCCCTCTCTTAGCGTCGCTCAGTGAGGGGAATTTTGAATCCCTGACCGGATTTGTCCATAGGTTTTACAAAGTTTTTCATGAGTCTCAGTTTTATGTGTAGTGGTGGTAGCAAAATTTTGTTTGGTTTAATGAGAGGTGAATGTTGAACATTTTTCATCCCAGACTCCAGTGATTGACGAGGTGGTCAGTCTCTCCTGATGTAGTGAGAACCTCTTGCACGGCTGTCCCATTCACACAGAAAGCAGCAGTACTTACCTGGAGGTTATTCCGGGGATCAACGCCCCCGCGGCCCGGTCCATGACCAGGCCTCCCTATGGATCAGGGCCTGATCAACTAGGCTGTTACTGCTGGCCGCACGCAGTCCAACGTACGAGCCACAACCCGGCTGATCCGGCACTGACTTTAGGTATCTGTCCAGCTCTCTCTTGAAGGCAGCCAGGGGCTTATTGGCAATTCCCCTAATGCTTAATGGGAGGCTGTTGAACAGTCTTGGGCCCCGGACACTTATGGTGTTTTCCCTTAGTGTACCAATGGGGCCCCTACTTTTAATTGGGGGCATTTTGCATCGCCTGCCCAGTCTTTTACTTTCGTACTTGGTGTATCCGCCCTGTGTTCAGTCCACCAATCTTTAAAAGAGTACTTTCCTCAAGACTGATGGACTGAACACATCGACTCCAGGCTGAGGGACTGATTACCTCAAACTCCTCCTAATCTTCCATTGTTCTTCAATGTATTGGACTGAAGAAGCCACTGGCTGGCGGAACATTTCCTCAGTTAAGATACCCAAATATTGAACAGGTGTCTCATTCTTGTATAAATCTGTAGTGGAAGGAAGACGGGTCAGGGGCCGCCCTAGGGAACGTTCCATCTGGAACTCTGGTAGCGAGTGAGAGTGACTTACATCTTGAAGATGGTCACTATGGAGGTATAGCATAGAGGCGAGAATTCCCTTTGTAAATATTAACAGGAGTCCTCGGTGCCATACCTGGTCGAAGTCACCAGTGATGTCAGGTGATACCTCACAGCTCATCTTAGCCAAGCAGTGTCTGGTGTCACACAGTTCATCTTAACCAAGCAGTGTCTGGTGTCACACAGTTCATCTTAACCAAGCAGTGTCTGGTGTCACACAGTTCATCTTAACCAAGCAGTGTCTGGTGTCACACAGCTCATCTTAGCCAAGCAGTGTCTGGTGTCACACAGCTCATCTTAACCAAGCAGTGTCTGGTGTCACACAGTTCATCTTAACCAAGCAGTGTCTGGTGTCACACAGTTCATCTTAACCAAGCAGTGTCTGGTGTCACACAGTTCATCTTAACCAAGCAGTGTCTGGTGTCACACAGCTCATCTTAGCCAAGCAGTGTCTGGTGTCACACAGCTCATCTTAGCCAAGCAGTGTCTGGTGTCACACAGTTCATCTTAGCCAAGCAGTGTCTGGTGTCACACAGCTCATCTTAACCAAGCAGTGTCTGGTGTCACACAGTTCATCTTAACCAAGCAGTGTCTGGTGTCACACAGCTCATCTTAACCAAGCAGTGTCTGGTGTCACACAGTTCATCTTAACCAAGCAGTGTCTGGTGTCACACAGTTCATCTTAACCAAGCAGTGTCTGGTGTCACACAGCTCATCTTAACCAAGCAGTGTCTGGTGTCACACAGCTCATCTTAGCCAAGCAGTGTCTGGTGTCACACAGCTCATCTTATTCCAGCAGTGTCTGGTGTCACACAGCTCATCTTAACCAAGCAGTGTCTGGTGTCACACAGCTCATCTTAGCCAAGCAGTGTCTGGTGTCACACAGCTCATCTTAGCCAAGCAGTGTCTGGTGTCACACAGTTCATCTTAGCCAAGCAGTGTCTGGTGTCACACAGCTCATCTTAACCAAGCAGTGTCTGGTGTCACACAGCTCATCTTAACCAAGCAGTGTCTGGTGTCACACAGCTCATCTTAGCCAAGCAGTGTCTGGTGTCACACAGCTCATCTTAGCCAAGCAGTGTCTGGTGTCACACAGCTCATCTTAGCCAAGCAGTGTCTGGTGTCACACAGCTCATCTTAGCCAAGCAGTGTCTGGTGTCACACAATTCATCTTAACCAAGCAGTGTCTGGTGTCACACAGTTCATCTTAGCCAAGCAGTGTCTGGTGTCACACAGCTCATCTTAGCCAAGCAGTGTCTGGTGTCACACAGTTCATCTTAACCAAGCAGTGTCTGGTGTCACACAGCTCATCTTAACCAAGCAGTGTCTGGTGTCACACAGCTCATCTTAACCAAGCAGTGTCTGGTGTCACACAGTTCATCTTAACCAAGCAGTGTCTGGTGTCACACAGCTCATCTTAACCAAGCAGTGTCTGGTGTCACACAGTTCATCTTAACCAAGCAGTGTCTGGTGTCACACAGCTCATCTTAACCAAGCAGTGTCTGGTGTCACACAGCTCATCTTAACCAAGCAGTGTCTGGTGTCACACAGTTCATCTTAACCAAGCAGTGTCTGGTGTCACACAGCTCATCTTAGCCAAGCAGTGTCTGGTGTCACACAGCTCATCTTAACCAAGCAGTGTCTGGTGTCACACAGCTCATCTTAACCAAGCAGTGTCTGGTGTCACACAGCTCATCTTAACCAAGCAGTGTCTGGTGTCACACAGCTCATCTTAACCAAGCAGTGTCTGGTGTCACACAGCTCATCTTAACCAAGCAGTGTCTGGTGTCACACAGCTCATCTTAACCAAGCAGTGTCTGGTGTCACACAGCTCATCTTAACCAAGCAGTGTCTGGTGTCACACAGCTCATCTTAACCAAGCAGTGTCTGGTGTCACACAGTTCATCTTAACCAAGCAGTGTCTGGTGTCACACAGCTCATCTTAACCAAGCAGTGTCTGGTGTCACACAGAGAGGTTATGAAGATCAGGTACATAACGAGTTTTGTAGAAACAGCAAAGTAGTGATTGATAATAAGAAAAAAGTGAAATAATTTGCCATGATTGACGTGATTATTGACTGTGTCTTTTCTCTCTCTCTCTCTCTCTCTCTCTCTCTCTCTCCAGGGAGAGATTTTTAACTTTTTCCACAGTGCTAATTTACTGTGTTAGGCAGAGTTGATAGCTGCCAGTTACGGGGTGATGCTAGCTGGTTAGCACATCTGCTCAGTCTGATTGGGATCACGTTGGCCTGCTTCACCGTTTTGTTTTTTTCACTTGGCCCAGGGATTTAGAGAGATATACCGCACCCCTTATCCTGTCCCAGCTCACTAACTGGTTCGTAGCCTTCCCTTGGCAGGACAGTGTTCAGGGAGTAGGTTACCCTTGATTAATGATAGCGACACTCACATCCTATCGATGTATTTTATTGTCTCAGCGTCTCGTCTGAAGGTAACCCGTTTTCAAATTCCATTCGCAGACAGGATTGCCTTTGAAGTTCCTGTTATAGGCAGTGGGATTTTTCCAGTACCACTAAAGCCATTACTTCAGCATTTTCTGCTGCATCACAGCAACTGATCAGATGGCTTCGTTATATATTGTAACTAATTTTAAGACTCAGGGACTGATTACCTCATCTTTGTGTATATAGTTCTGCAGTCTTCACATACCCAGTTATTGCACACGTGTCTAATTCTTCGTTACATATCGGTGAGGGATATACTTGTGCTGGAGAACAGGAATACGTTCAGTGAAGGCGTTCACTTAATCGTGAACATCTTTAAAAAGACATTAGGTAGCAGCCAGCTCCGAGCAAAGGGCCGACCAGTTTCCTTTCTCCCAGAGCTGTTAGTATCTCTGTGATGAAGACAGTTCTGTGATCACATGGGTCGATGTAACGGAACTATAAGTAGCTGTGTGTTCTGGTAGATCACTCATTGCTGGACCGGACAGTTTCCTTTCTCCCAGATGCAATAAAATGACAGTCTAGAATTTTTTATTTTTTTATTTAAATATATCACGTATTTAAAAAAAAAACATATGAGGTGTACAATAAAATCTAAGAGATTTGGTATTATTACTGTACAATAATGTATTTTTGGTCAAAATATTTTAATTTTGACCAAAAATACATTAATTTTTAACTTATATTTGCATCTTAAGTGTGTAAAGATAATCTTGTGATCACATGGGTCGGTATAACAAAAGTATAACTGTATATACAGGTATATCGCACACTGCTGGGTGGAGAGAGGAGCAGCGTACATAAATAGGGAAGTCCACTAAGTTTTCCTTGTTAAAGGCCACAAGATCACATTTTTTTTCTGTACAAGACAGTGGTCGAGTCACCAGCAGATACAAAATGTTGATGTATGAGTCAGGGAGTCCAGCAGTTGAGTCTACTCGCTTCCAGTAAGATCTGTACATTGTACAATCTGGTACAGAACTTAAACCTGGAGAACATCGTTTCCAGGTGATCAGGAAGGACATCGGTAGACCGGGCATGTACACGTTTGGTTTATAAAGACACCTGAACGAACACTAGGACGTATTTATTAGAAAAGATTTCTGTCCAGTGTCCCAGCACCGAAACGTTTTCTAATGAATATATCCTAGTGTTTGTTCAGGTGTCTTTTGTAAAACCAATCTGTCGGTATCAATTACCAAGGTTTATACAGTGTATACTTCTACTAAAACACAGCGCCATCTAGTGTGAGTGTCCACCATGAGAGAATTTTCATTTTCAATTCAAGCTGATGGAAAAATTTACGTTTTATATATATATATATATATTTACTGAAAATTGGGGGTGTCTATAGGAAGTTAAAACGTGTTGACGAGTTTGTTGTGGCAATGCCAGATAGCTCACTGCGAATGCAGGGGGGGGGGGTCTGCGTAAGTGCAGATGCGCTAATAAGGGGATTTTGAACGGTCTCCTGTGTCAGATAGTGTATTAGTCATAATAAACCACGGAACGGGTGGGATATGAACTCATGGCGAGTGAGTCGTAAACTTGGTTATTGGTTTGTATTAGTCATAATAAACCACGGAACGGGTGGGATATGAACTCATGGCGAGTGAGTCGTAAACTTGGTTATTGGTTTGTATTAGTCATAATAAACCACGGAACGGGTGGGATATGAACTCATGGCGAGTGAGTCGTAAACTTGGTTATTGGTTCAAACCCCACCCGTTTCCTGGTTTGTTTACAGTCGTGTTATTACGATTTCGTGAGTCATATTGCGTAATTATAACTGATATAAGTGTGTCTTGATATTTGATATCGTGGTCCCGGAGATGAATGTTATGATTGGTCTCGCCATCATGGTTGTGTGTCCACTATAACACAAGAAAGTGTCAGTGTTCGTCGTAAATCAAACTCGATATTTTACAATTTATGGACAAATGAAAAGTTTGAGTATTCGTCAAATCCAAGTGGACCCCCGGTTAACGATATTTTTTCACTCCATAAGTATGTTCAGGTGCCAGTACTGACCGAATTTATTCCCATAAGGAATATTGTGAAGTAGATTAGTCCATTTCAGACCCCCAAACATACACGTACAAACGCACTTACATAAATACACTTACATAATTGGTCGCATTCGGAGGTAATCGTTATGCGGGGGTCCACTGTATTGGTAAATTTCCCAGGATTTTCTACGATCGTTAATGCCGTCAAAATAACGACTTCTGCTGTCAGTATGTCTGGTATATAAAAGTTTTTACTCAAGGACATCAATGGAAATAAGTTACTTTGTCTGGCTTTTTTTTTGGGGGGGGGGGGTTATTCTAGGTAATTTACACATACGTTACCACGAAAAAAAAACATTGTGTAAAAATAATGAACTTGCAAGCGCTTTCGTGATTTCTCACATTATCAAGGCTCTGTGATAACAGAACAGCAGAAGGCTTATGAGGCTGAGATATCACCTCAGTCACATCCTATATTACACCGTCCCATTATTGTTCTATATTATTATTATTATTATTATTATTTATTTATTATTATTACAGGTCCTTGATAATATGAGAAATCACGAAAGCGCTTGCAAGTTGACTATTTTTTCACAGCAGTTGTTCTGCATATTGCGATATCACCTCTTTAATGTGATCTTATTGCATATGTTACTATTGTATGGTAGTTTGTGTAGCTGTATTTATGTGTAGCTGTACCTAAATAAGCTTAATTATGAATTCTTTTCAGACTTCGTACGTTGAGGTCGATCCTGGCTCAAGTTCCAACACTTTCAATATTTCACCCAGCTGTCATGGGGTATCAAGTTTACCCCATGACTCCCCCATGGCTTCCCCATGACTCCTCCATGGCTTCCCCATGACTCCCCCATGGCTCCCCCATGGCTTCCCCATGACTCCCCCATGGCTTCCCCATGGCTTTCCCATGACTCCCCCATGGCTTTCCCATGACTCCCCCATGGCTTTCCCATGACTCCCCCATGGCTTTCCCATGACTCCCCCATGGCTTCCCCATGACTCCTCCATGGCTTCCCCATGACTCCCCCATGGCTCCCCCATGGCTCCCCCATGGCTTCCCCATGACTCCCCCATGGCTTCCCCATGGCTTTCCCATGACTCCCCCATGGCTTTCCCATGACTCCCCCATGGCTTCCCCATGACTCCCCCATGGCTTCCCCATGACTCCCCCATGGTTTTCTCATGGGGATTAAAATTATTCTATAGACCCCCAGTGTTTAATTAAGGCGTTACCTAAGAATGAACTTGTTGTATCCACTTGCTGTGACTCAATTTGCATCTACTTGAAGTGAGACAGTGTACTAAGAGCGCCACTAATGACCTCGCCTGTCTCGTCACATCAATGATGTGTAGCCAGATATCGTTGCCAAATTTTGAGGTGGTCCTATCGTTTATATTTGTTTCCACAAGGACGGTCTTATCAAGACGACGAGTGTTGAAATTGTGCGGAAGCTCACCATCACTGATGATAACGCCCCTGGTGTTGTTGGCAGACAGTGTGTTGCTGGACTGTCTCTTCTTGTTCATGTACTGCTCGAGTAAATGTATGTGAAAGGCGGTTGCCCTTTGAGGCAGGTAGGACACTAGTCTTGTACAGGGTGTGTCAGTAGTGTTACTGATTTCCTATGTAATATACTCGTGTAGTATATATAGATAGTACCAGCTATAATATATATAGGCTCCCTGTCCTCCGTGGCTAGCTGTGATGTCACGAGTCACGCTCATGTGAGTGGCTAGTCAGAGTCATACTCCCTGAGATCTCGACTAGGCATGGACTCGACAAGGCTGGCCTGGGCTTCTTCCCTCAAGACTCTCTTAATATATGTTACCAACTGACCTAGTGTGTATTTCTTCAACCGTCTTATATCTCCGGAACACCCACCCGACAGGTGTTTCACTCGTAGGAGGCCCAGAGTTGGTACTCCCGTAGTTACAATCGTCTTGTTTGTACATTATGTCTGTAGTCAACGATAGCTCGGGGCTTCCTATGAATGAAACCCTGTGTAAGATACAACGAACCTGCCGAGGCAAGGTAGTACTAATGACGCGCATCTTCACCAGAACAAGATATCAAAAACGGATATAATCATAATTTTTAAAGGGGTGGACGGGTAAGCCAGTGGAAGACTTCTGTCAAATGATCAAAAGCGAGAGACCAGCGTCGGGAAACATTTGTCCTGTTTCTTGACAAATCTTATCTAACCTATCTTCACCAGATCACAGATTCCTTTTTTTTTTGTTGTTGTTTGGGGATTGAATCTCTTAAGAACTAGTAGTCCTGTCTGCCCAGCTCCGTTTTGTCGTGGCAGGTCTCTTGGTGCTTTCTCCTGTGGCATTGATTTCACTGACTGTGTTGCAGGCAGTCGTGCGCAGTGTGCAACTCACTCAGTGAGAAACTGATCTCAGTACTGATCCTTATGATCCCCTTCTGGTTCACTCAGTAGGATCACTTTGGCTGAAAATTTTGGTACGTTAAACTCCCGGTGTTTTCTTCAACTGTTTTGCCCAACCTGATCACTGCTAATTCAATACAGGAACGTTTGTAAATTTTCTTCCAGGATCTTGCAAGAAACTCCAAATATACAAGTACATGTGTAAAATCCAAAGACCTACCTATACAACTGGACCATTAAACACAGGAGTTCATACACTGATGACGAGGAGATGAGTAAAATTCCAAAATATCATTATGAATCAGTGTTCAGCAACGCACTAAACGAAAGCAGGGTAGAGAATAGAAATGTATTTTTTTCATTTCACCTGAAAACCATTCAGATTATATAACTGACATAACTTCTAATCCAGCAGCATTCGATAAAGGATATTGAAAACATGTACATTCATACAGCACCTGGACCAGATTCACTGATTTAATTATAAAGAAGGGTAAAAACACCACAAGGTTTGGAGAAAGAGCTTATGTATAGGTGAAGTGTTTGGTGCTTTAGAGTGAAGTTGTAGTTCCATTACATAAAGGAGGCAGTAGGGCGCTAGCCCAAAAATTTCAGACCAGTAGTCCTGACATCACACAAGTCTTCAAAAAAGTGATGATAATCCAAATTGCAAATTTCATGGAACAGCACAGCCTGTACAGCCTAAACCTACGTGGATTTAGAGCTGAGAGAACGTGCTTGTCACAGCTACTAAAACCACTATGACATAATTATAGAGGCGTGGAAGAAAACCAAAACGCAGATGTGATAAGGACGGATTTCAAAAGGTATTTGACACGTGCAAATATAGGGCGAGAGAATACAAAATGAGAGGAGCGGTAAGTATAACGTGGGAAGTAAGCAAATGACATTTCAGCTTTCTGACAGGAAGACCACAAAGATTAGCAGGAAACAGAACAAAATCCAGCAGTCGCTAAGTATAATACTCAGTCCAGCAAGGCACAGTTCTGGCACCTCTGCTGCTTCTTATTCTCACAGCAGACACAGATAAAAACACTCGCCACTGTTCTGTATCATTTGGCGATACCAAAATGTGAATAAAAACCACCTTGTTAGAAGACAGGGGAAAATTACAATATATGAGGAAGGTTTTCCAGTGGGCAGTGGAGACTAACAAGATATTCAACTGTCACAAGTTCCGACTACTAAGACATGTAAAGACGATGTAATCAAGTCCATCACCCTGGAAGACATAGTTTTGAGGTGGTCAGTCCCTCAGCCTGAAGAAGAGTTCTGCTCCTTAATCTGGAATAATTATTCCAGACTATCGAGCAGAACACACTTCCAGGCTGAGGGACTGATCACCGCAAAACTTCTTAGACATAGAATGAAGAACTTGAAATAGCACTGTGTACAAAATTGATAAAGCTCACCAAATGGAACAAATGGAACACTTAAATGATCTCGGTGTAATGTCAACTGCCATTTCTTTCGAAGAACCCAATAAGACAATTGTCACGGAAGCTAGGAAAATTACAGGGTGGATAATGAGAACTTTGGAAACAAGACAAATATTTCTAGTGTTGACATTATTCAAATCGCTTGTGCTTACACGTTTAGAATACTGTTTAGTGTTGGCGGCCGCGTTTAGGACAGGAGAGATAACGGAGCTGGAACAGATACAGAGATCATTTACAGCCTGCATAATGACAATAAAGTATGTAAATTGCTGGGATCATCTGAGAGTCAGAAATAGGTATATGCTGGAGTGGAGAAGAGGTACATAATATATACGTGAAAAGTACTTGAGGGTCTAGTTTCAAATCTGTACACTGCCCTAACATACTGGAGTGAGAGATATGGGAGGAAGTGCAAAGGAAACCCACTGAAAAGTAGGAGCACCGTGGACACAATAAGGGAACATTATATCAACATCCGTGACCCCTGATTATTCAACATCTTACCAGAAGATATCAGAAACACTGCTGGAACAAGTGTAGAAGTCTTCAAGAGGAAACTAAACAAGTATCTCCAGGATCAACCAGGCTGTGATGGATGTGTGGGCCAATCTGCTACTCTAGAAACCCATCACAGGTTCATCAGGTATATGGTCATACATATGAATGTGTATATACACGTATATAAATACACGCATACAAATACTGTATATTTGTATGCATGTAAAGATGCGTGCATACTGAATGGCATGTTAGCAATTATATACATGTGACCATACATAGGTATGAGTACATTTAAATACATACGAACATAGTCCTAAACACATCCATGAATATACAGTAATTACCTATGTATGATATTTAACAAAAAATAATTATACCATCGAATATATTAAAAAAAAAAAAGAGAGAAATTCTTTTATTCAAAATTCCTCCCTAGCCCCCCAGCCCCCCCAGCCCCCCCCGCCCCCCAGCACCCCCCAGCCCCCCCAGCCCCCCCAGCCCCCCCATGTAAAAAACGAATTTTTTTCCAAGTGGAGTGTATAAAAAACGTGAATAAATCTTTGTTGTTTTCTGTAATTGCTTAACTTTTTTCTAATTCTTTTTTTAGTTTTTTTTCTAAATGGTTATATTTGCTAAGCGCAGGAAATGAATGTTTGATTTAACTCTGTGTTTGTATTGAGTTTTTTTTTTTTTTTGGTACAAGTTTTTAATAAAGTATATTGGAGCAGTGTGTGCCTGGGTGGCAACACTGCCTGACCTGCTGCCTCTGCTCTCTTGGTAATACTGATGATATATATATATATATATATATATATATATATATATATATATATATACTTACTGTGTATATGTGTAGTACAATTATATTGTGTGTGGGTGTCTGTTCTCACTTATTTTTGGTTGCAGGAGTCGATTCACAGCTCCTGGCCCCGCCTCTTCACTGATCGCTACTGGATCCTCTCTCTCTCTGCTTCCTGAGCTTTGTCATACCTCTTCTTAAAACTATGTATGGTTCCTGCCTCCACTACTTCACTTGCTAGGCTATTCCACTTGCTGACAACTCTATGACTGAAGAAATACTTCCTAACGTCCCTGTGACTCGTCTGAGTCTTCAGCTTCCAGTTGTGACCCCTTGTCCCTGTGTCCCCTCTCTGGAACATCCTATCTCTGTCCACCTTGTCTATTCCCCACAGTATCTTGTATGTCGTTATCATGTCTCCCCTGACCCTTCTGTCCTCCAGTGTCGTCAGTCCGATTTCCCTCAACCTTTCCTCGTACGACATTCCCCTGAGCTCTGGGACTAGCCTTGTTGCAAACCTTTGTACTTTCTTTAACTTCTTGACGTGCTTGACCAGGTGTGGGTTCCAGACTGGTGCTGCATACTCCAGTATGGGCCTAACATACACAGTGTAGTGTCTTGAACGATTCCTTATTAAGGTATCGGAACGCTATTCTCAGGTTTGCCAGGCGCCCGTATGCTGCAGCGGTTATTTGGTTGATGTGTTCCTCCGGTGATGTGCTCGGTGTTATGGTCACCCCAAGGTCTTTCTCCCTGAGTGAGGTCTGTAGTCTTTGTCCACCTAGCCTATACTCTGTCTGCGGTCTTCTTTGCCCCTCCCCAATCTTCATGACTCTGCATTTGGCTGGATTGAATTCGAGAAGCCAGTTGCTGGACCACATGTCCAGCCTGTCCAGGTCTCTTTGCAGCCCTGCCTCATCCTCGTCCGATTTAATTCTTCTCATCAACTAGGTCTAGCTCTTGTCACAGCCTTGCTGTAAAAACTGTAAAAACCAGCATTTGTGGTCACAGTGGTGGCCCATGCTAACCTTGTGATGTGTGAAAATATTCCTTGCTGGATGTATCCGTTTTAGATCCATCTGGTTCAGTGGTTAGCACACCGGCCTGAGGGTTTTACAACTCGTCTGCCATGGGTTCTATCCCCCACCCGTTCTGTGGGGGATCGAACGGGCGTTATTATGATTTCGTAAGTCCTAGTGCCTAGCATACCGCCAGAGGCCCACATCAACTGAATAACCACTGTAGCTAATGCTCGCCTGGCAAGTCTGAGAGCGACCTTCAGGAATCTTCAGTCATTCCGGGTGCTTTATAGAACATACGAAAAGCCAATCGTCGGGTTTTCTAGTGGTTGTAATCATAACCATATTTTTAAAGGGGTGGATAACTAAGCCAGCGGAAGGCCTCGGTTAGATGACCAAAAAGTCCAGCTGCGGGTCATCATATAACGAACACCCGTCTCAGGAAACGCTTGTCCTGTTTCCTGACAAACCTTACTTGACCTTATCTATATATATTGGAGTACGCAGCACCAGTATGGAACCCATACCCGAGGAAGCATGTTGAGGAACTGGGAAAACTGCAGAATTATGCAGAGAAATTACTTGCAGAGCTAAAAATTGCAACTACGAGGAGAGAATAAAGACATTGAACCTAACGACCCTGGAAGACAGAAGGACCAGGAGAGACATGATAACAACATACAGAATACTCAGAGCAGAAAGGGACAAGCTGTTTTAGGGGCGAGAAAAAGGTACTCGGGGGCAAAGAAGGAAGTTAAAAAAACAGATAAGTCGCAGGGATGTTATGAAATATTTCTTCAATCGCAGCTTGGCCGGAAAGTGGAGTGAGACCGTGATGAAGAAGTGATGGAGGCAGCAGCAGCAACAACAACAACAGCCTGGTTGACCAGAGAAAACATCAAACGAAATCAAATCATTTATTTCTCTGTATAGTACAATGTGTAGTTCATATGTACTGAAATACTGTCCAGCACTGTTAGTATGCACGAGCATTGTGGCCCAGGGCCAGGGCCAGGGTAAGGGTCAGGGTAAGGGTCAGGGTCAAGGTCAGAGCCAGGGTCAGAGTCGGGGCCAGAGTCAGAGCCAGGGCCGGGGCCAAAGCCAGGGTCAGGGCCATAACCAGGGTCAGGGCCATAGCCAGGGTCAGGGCCATAGCCAGGGTCAGGGCCATAGCCAGGGTCAGGGCCATAGCCAGGGTCAGGGCCGGGGTGCGGGAGTAGCAAAACTCTGGATACCCATCTAAGGGTTAACAATGGCACTGTTATGATAGAACACTCCCATCTCTTCTCCCCTCCCAGCCTCACGCTCGCCCATCCTCACGGCTGCCCAGCCTCACGCTCGCCCATCCTCACGGCTGCCCAGCCTCACGCTCGCCCATCCTCACGGCTGCCCAGCCTCACGCTCGCCCATCCTCACGGCTGCCCAGCCTCACGCTCGCCCATCCTCACGGCTGCCCAGCCTCACGCTCGCCCATCCTCACGGCTGCCCAGCCTCACGCTCGCCCATCCTCACGGCTGCCCAGCCTCACGCTCGCCCATCCTCACGGCTGCCCAGCCTCACGCTCGCCCATCCTCACGGCTGCCCAGCCTCACGCTCGCCCATCCTCACGGCTGCCCAGCCTCACGCTCGCCCATCCTCACGGCTGCCCCACCTCACGCTCGCCCATCCTCACGGCTGCCCCACCTCACGCTCGCCCATCCTCACGGCTGCCCAGCCTCACGCTCGCCCATCGGCTGCCCCAGCTCGCCCATCACGCTCGCCCATCCTCCCGGCTGCCCAGCCTCACGCTCGCCCATCCCCACGGCTGCCCCACCTCACACTCGCCCATCCTCACGGCTGCCCCACCTCACGCTCGCCCATCCTCACGGCTGCCCAGCCTCACGCTCGCCCATCCTCACGGCTGCCCCACCTCACGCTCGCCCATCCTCACGGCTGCCCCACCTCACGCTCGCCCATCCTCACGGCTGCCCCACCTCACGCTCGCCCATCCTCACGGCTGCCCAGCCTCACGCTCGCCCATCGGCTGCCCACCTCACGCTCGCCCATCCTCACGGCTGCCCACTCACGGCTGCCTCACCTCACGCTCGCCCATCCTCACGGCTGCCCAGCCTCACGCTCGCCCATCCTCACGGCTGCCCAGCCTCACGCTCGCCCATCCTCACGGCTGCCCAGCCTCACGCCCATCCTCACGGCTGCCCAGCCTCACGCTCGCCCATCCTCACGGCTGCCCAGCCTCACGCTCGCCCATCCTCACGGCTGCCCAGCCTCACGCTCGCCCATCCTCATGGCTGTCCAGCCTCACGCTCGCCCATCCTCACGGCTGCCCAGCCTCACGCTCGCCCATCCTCACGGCTGCCCATCCTCACGCTCGCCCATCCTCACGGCTGCCCAGCCTCACGCTCGCCCATCCTCACGGCTGCCCAGCCTCACGCTCGCCCATCCTCACGGCTGCCCAGCCTCACGCTCGCCCATCCTCACGGCTGCCCAGCCTCACGCTCGCCCATCCTCACGGCTGCCCAGCCTCACGCTCGCCCATCCTCACGGCTGCCCAGCCTCACGCTCGCCCATCCTCACGGCTGCCCAGCCTCACGCTCGCCTATCCTCACGGCTGCCCAGCCTCACGCTCGCCCAGCCTCACGCTCGCCCAACCTCACGGCTGCCCAGCCTCACGCTCGCCCATCCTCACGGCTGCCCAGCCTCACGCTCGCCCATCCTCACGGCTGCCCAGCCTCACGCTCGCCCATCCTCACGGCTGCCCAGCCTCACGCTCGCCCATCCTCACGGCTGCCCAGCCTCACGCTCGCCCATCCTCACGGCTGCCTAGCCTCACGCTCGCCCAGCTTTACGGCTGCCCAGCTTTACGGCTGCCCAGCCTCACGCTCGCCCAGCTTTACGGCTGCCCAGCCTCACGCTCGCCCAGCTTTACGGCTGCCCAGCCTCACGCTCGCCCAGCTTTACGGCTGCCCAGCCTCACGCTCGCCCAGCTTTACGGCTGCCCAGCCTCACGCTCGCCCATCTTTACGGCTGCCCAGCCTCACGCTCGCCCATCTTTACGGCTGCCCAGCCTCACGCTCGCCCAGCTTTACGGCTGCCCAGCCTCACGCTCGCCCATCTTTACGGCTGCCCAGCCTCACGCTCGCCCATCTTTACGGCTGCCCAGCCTCACGCTCGCCCATCTTTACGGCTGCCCAGCCTCACGCTCGCCCATCTTTACGGCTGCCCAACCTCACGCTCGCCCAGCTTTACGGCTGCCCAGCCTCACGCTCGCCCAGCTTTACGGCTGCCCAGCCTCACGCTCGCCCAGCTTTACGGCTGCCCAGCCTCACGCTCGCCCATCTTTACGGCTGCCCAGCCTCACGCTCGCCCATCTTTACGGCTGCCCAGCCTCACGCTCGCCCATCGGCTGCGCCTCAGCTTCTACGGCTGCCCAGCCTCACGCTCGCCCATCTTTACGGCTGCCCAGCCTCACGCTCGCCCATCTTTACGGCTGCCCAGCCTCACGCTCGCCCATCTTTACGGCTGCCCAGCCTCACGGTCGCCCAGCTTTACGGCTGCCCAGCCTCACGCTCGCCCAGCTTTACAGCTGCCCAGCTTCACACTCGCCCATCTTTACGGCTGCCCAGCCTCACGCTCGCCCATCTTTACGGCTGCCCAGCCTCACGCTCGCCCATCTTTACGGCTGCCCAGCCTCACGCTCGCCCATCTTTACGGCTGCCCAGCCTCACGCCCGCCCAGCCTCACGGCTGCCCAGCCTCACGCTCGCCCATCTTTACGGCTGCCCAGCCTCACGCTCGCCCATCTTTACGGCTGCCCAGCCTCACGCTCGCCCATCTTTACGGCTGCCCAGCCTCACGCTCGCCCATCTTTACGGCTGCCCAGCCTCACGCTCGCCCATCTTTACGGCTGCCCAGCCTCACGCTCGCCCATCTTTACGACTGCCCAGCCTCGCGCCCGTCCATCCTCACGGCTGCCCAGCCTCACGCTCGCCCATCTTTACGGCTGCCCAGCCTCACGCCCGCCCATCTTTACGGCTGCCCAGCCTCACGCCCGCCCATCCTCAAGGCTGCCCAGCCTCACGCCCGCCCATCCTCACGGCTGCCCAGCCTCACGCTCCCCAGCCTCACGCCCGCCCATTCTCACGGCGGCTGTCCGGCCTCACGCCCGCCTATCCTCACGGCTGCCCATCCTCACGGCTGCCCAGCCTCACGCCCGCCCATCCTCACGGCTGCCCAGCCTCACGCCCGCCCAGCCTCACGGCTGCCCAGCCTCACGCCCGCCCAGCCTCACGGCAGCCCAGCCTCACGGCTGCCCATCTCCACGGCAGCCCAGCTTCACGGATGCCCATCTTCACGGCAGCCCAGCCTCACGCCCGCCCATCCTCACGGCAGCCCAGCCTCACGGCTGCCCATCCTCACGGCAGCCCAGCCTCACGCCCGCCCATCCTCACGGCAGCCCAGCCTCACGCCCGCCCATCCTCACGGCTGCTCAGCCTCACGCCCGCCCATCCTCACGGCTAGCCAGCCTCACGCCCACCCATCCTCACGGCTGCCCTGCCTCACGCCCGCCCATCCTCACGGCACCCCACCCTCACGGCAGCCCATCCTCACGGCAGCCGAGCCTCACGGCAGCCCAGCCTCACGGCAGCCCAGCCTCACGGCAGCCCAGCCTCACGGCACCCCACCCTCACGGCAGCCCATCCTCACGGCAGCCCAGCCTCACGCCCGCCCAGCCTCACGGCAGCCCAGCCTCACGCCCGCCCATCCTCGCGGCTGCCCAGCCTCACGCCCGCCCATCCTCACGGCAGCCCAGCCTCACGCCCGCCCAGCCTCACGGCAGCCCAGCCTCACGCCCGCCCATCCTCACGGCTGCCCAGCCTCACGCCCACCCATCCTCACGGCTGCCCATCCTCACGGCAGCCCAGCCTCACGGCTGCCCAGCCTCACGCCCGCCCATCCTCACGGCTGCCCATCCTCACGGCAGCCCAGCTTCACGGCAGCCCAGCCTCACGCCCGCCCATCCTCACGCCCACCCATCCTCACGGCAGCCCAGCCTCACGGCAGCCCAGCCTCACGGCAGCCCAGCCTCACGCCCGCCCATCCTCACGCCCGCCCATCCTCACGGCAGCCCATCCTCACGGCAGCCCAGCCTCACGCCCGCCCAGCCTCACGGCAGCCCAGCCTCACGCCCGCCCATCCTCACGGCTGCCCAGCCTCATGCCCACCCATCCTCACGGCAGCCCAGCCTCACGGCAGCCCAGCCTCACGGCAGCCCAGCCTCACGCCCGCCCATCCTCACGCCCCAGCCTCATACCCATCAAGCCCCAGCCTCATCCTCACGGCAGCCCATCCTCACGGCAGCCCAGCCTCACGCCCGCCCATCCTCACGCCCGCCCATCCTCAAGCCCGCCCATCCTCACGGCAGCCCAGCCTCACGGCAGCCCAGCCTCACGCCCGCCCAGCCTCACGCCCGCCCAGCCCGCCTGCTATCACGCAGGTATTAGAGGATTGAGATAAACAACAAAACTGGTATCTCTTGAGCAAGACACAGGAGGAGAGGGATAGATAGGAGAGGTAAGGAATGGGAGAAGGGAAGGAGGGAAGGGAGGGATGGAAGGAAGGGAAGAAGAGAGTAATGAGAGTGAAACAGAGAAATAAGAGGGAAGAGGAATGGGCTGTGAGAAAGGAGGTGGGGGAGAGGGTAAGTGGGAGAGTGATGGAAGAGAAGGAGAGGGGAGAGCGAGTTGCAGATGGGATGGTGAACAAGAGGAATGGACGGTAGAGGATGGCAGACTAACTCTATTCACCCCTCCTTTCTCTCTCCCCTCCCTTACATTCACCCCTCCTCTCTCTCCCCTCCCTTACATTCACCCCTCCTCTCTCTCCCCTTCCTCACATTCACCCCTCCTCTCTCTCCCCTTCCTCACATTCACCCCTCCTCTCTCTCCCCTTCCTCACATTCACCCCTCCTCTCTTACATTCACCCCTCCTCTCTCTCCCCTTCCTCACATTCACCCCTCCTCTCTCTCCCCTTTCTCACATTCACCCCTCCTCTCTCTCCCCTCCCTCACATTCACCCCTCCTCTCTCTCCCCTCCCTCACATTCACCCCTCCCCTCTCTCCCCTACCTCACATTCACCCCTCCTCTATCTCCCCTCCCTCACATTCACCCCTCCTCTCTCTCCCCTCCCTCACATTCACCCCTCTCTCTTTCCCTCCCTCACATTCACCCCTCCTCTCTCTCCCCTTTCTCACATTCACCCCTCCTCTCTCTCCCCTCCCTCACATTCACCCCTCCTCTCTCTCCCATCCCTCACATGCCCCCCTCATCTCTCTCCCCTCTCTCACATTCACCCCTCCTCTCCCCTCCCTCACATTCACCCCTTCTCACTCTCCCCTCCCTCACATTCACCCCTCCTCTCTCTCCCCTCCCTCACATTCACCCCTCCTCTCTCTCCCCTCCCACACATTCACCCCTCCTCTCTCCCCTCCCTCACATTCACCCCTCCTCTCTCTCCCCTCCCTTACATTCACCCCTCCTCTCTCTCCCCTTCCTCACATTCACCCCTCCTCTCCCCTCCCTCACATTTACCCCTTCTCACTCTCCCCTCCCTCACATTCACCCCTCCTCTCTCTCCCCTCCCTCACATTCACCCCTCCTCTCTCTCCCCTCCCACACATTCCCCCCTCCTCTCTCTCCGCTCGCTCACATTCACCCCTCCTCTCTCTCCCCTCCCTCACATTCACCCCTCCTCTCTCTCCCCTTCCTCACATTCACCCCTCTCCCCTCCCTCACATTCACTCCTCCCTCACGTTCACCCCTCCTCTCTCCCCCCTCCCTCACATTCACTCCTCGCTCTCCCCTCCCTCACATTCACTCCGCTCTCCCCTCCCTCGCATTCACCCCTCCTCTCTCCCCCTCCCTCACATTCTCTTCTCTCTCCCCCATCCCTAACATTCACTCCTCTCACCTCCCTCACATTCACCCCTCCCCTCCCTCGCATTCACCCTTCTCTCTCCCCTTCCTCGCATTCTCCCCTCCCTCGCATTCACCCCTCCTCCCTCCCCTCCCTCTCATTCACCCCTCCCATGAACTGACTGACCCCTCTGTTGCCCCTCCCCAGAACCCCTTCCTCTCTCATCCAGAAAGAAGAGAGAGTGTGAGAGAGGCAGGGAGAGCTAGGAAGGGACTGTGAGAGTTGGGGAGGGAGCTAGGGAAAGTAAGCAAGGAGGAGGTTATCAATATAGTGGTAAAGGGAGACGCTTTTGTTAGTGTCGCTATTGTTGTCAAGTGTTTGTGTGTTTGTGTGTGTGTGTAGTGTGTGTGTGTGTGTAGTGTGTGTGTGTGTGTGTGTGTGTGTGTGTGTGTGTGTGTGTGTAGTGTGTAGTATGTGTGTGTGTGTGTAGTGTGTGTGTGTGTGTGTGTGTAGTGTGTGTGTAGTGTGTGTGTAGTGTGTGTGTGTGTGTAGTGTGTGTGTAGTGTGTGTGTAGTATGTGTGTGTGTGTAGTGTGTGTGTAGTGTGTGTGTGTAGTGTGTAGTATGTGTGTGTGTGTGTGTGTGTGTAGTGTGTGTGTGTGTAGTGTGTGTGTGTGTAGTGTGTGTGTGTGTAGTGTGTGTGTAGTGTGTGTGTAGTATGTGTGTGTGTGTAGTGTGTGTGTGTGTAGTGTGTGTGTGTGCAGTGTGTGTGTAGTGTGTGTGTAGTATGTGTGTGTGTGTATGGTGTATGCGTGTGTAGTGTGTGTGTAGTGTGTGTTTAGTGTGGAGTGTGTGTGTATTGTGTTTGTAGTGTGTGTGTGTGTAGTGTGTGTGTAGTGTGTGTGTGTAGTGTGTAGTATGTGTGTGTAGTGTGTGTGTGTGTAGTGTGTGTGTGTGTAGTGTGTGTGTGTGTAGTGTGTGTGTAGTATGTGTGTGTGTGTAGTGTGTGTGTAGTGTGTGTGTGTAGTGTGTAGTATGTGTGTGTAGTGTGTGTGTGTGTAGTGTGTGTGTGTGTAGTGTGTGTGTGTGTAGTGTGTGTGTAGTGTGTGTGTAGTATGTGTGTGTGTGTAGTGTGTGTGTAGTGTGTAGTATGTGTGTGTGTGTGTGTGTGTGTGTAGTGTGTGTGTGTGTAGTGTGTGTGTGTGTGTGTGTAGTGTGTAGTATGTGTGTGTGTGTGTTTTAATCGTGAGAAACCCTAAGAAAGTCTCTTCCGACCGGCTTGAAACTTGACACACAGGTGTGTCTAGGCTTCAGTGATCTTCTATCTGGTGTAGATAAAAGTTCGGACAGATTTTCGACTGATTGCCAATTTTAATGGAAGTAATTGAGAAAATCTAAATATTCTTTTTCATCCAATAACTGAGGAATGCTTCACCTTGTTGGCTTCAAACTTTCGATGCAGATACCTTGAGAATATGATTTTGAGAGACTTGTCTATGCCAGTGCTAGAGAATGCCACCCGGGTTTATCATTTAATTATATATACTAATGATAATAAAGTAGGATAACTAGAACCTTCAAAAACAGTGTTGGATAACTAGAACCTTCAAAAACAGTGTTCGATAACTAGAACCTTCAAAACGATTTTGGATAACTAAAACCTTCAAAATAATAATGGATACCTAGAACCTTCAAAACAATGTTGGATAACTAGAGCCTTCAAAACATCGTTGGATAACTAAAGACTTCAAAGCAACGTTCGATAAATAGAGCCTTCAAAAGAAGATTGGATAACTAGAGCCTTCAAAACAAGGTTGGATAACTAGAGCCTTCAAAACAAGGTTGGATAACTAGAGCCTTCAAAACAAGGTTGGATAACTAGAGCTTTTAAAACAAGCTTGGATAACTAGAACCTTCAAAGGATTGGATTACTAGAACCTTCAATACAAAGTTGCATAACTAGAACCTTGGAAGAATTGGATAACCAGAACTTTCATAGGATTGGATAACTAGAACCTTCAAAACAAAGGATGCCAAAGCAAATAATGAGACTTCTGTTGGAATATTACTGTGTGTTAATGGCCTCTCCATCACACGCTCACAGTTGAATGTTTTAACCACCTGTCTTAATTATTTGTTCAAGTATATGCAAACTTAAAGTACATTAAGTGACCTATTCCTCAGGCGCTGCATTGTCCCTCCGGGTTTAACGCTTCTCGTTGATTACGGCAATTTCGTTGGTTTGCAGAACTGGTGCACTTACTGCTTCCTCTGAAGATGTGCGTGGAATACACGAAAGACCTCAGGTGTTTGTTTTCCCCCAGGTGTTTTCTTCCTCGTTTGTGGTCATGTGTTTTACTATTATTATTATTATTAAAAAAATTAAATATTAGTTGACATGTCGGAAAGGATCAACATATGCACCTTTGTGTGTGTACAAAATTGTACATGTACACATCAGGTATATTTGTACACAAATGCATGTACGTTCCTGCATGAACTGCATGTGTACACACCTACTGCTATGTGTACACATGTATGTAAAAGTAACCTTCGTGTGTGTACACCCGCATTATGTTCGCACCCTCATGTTTGTACACAGCATGTATCTACATACCCTCATGTACACGTGTGTACACACAGTGTACGCTATGTACAGTGTACACAATTTTTACATCGTCTACATACCATGTACGATCACGCCCCACAAATGTACGTAGGTTCGTACATATGCATGTAAGTACCCGCAAACAAATCCGTTTGTGTGTGTGTGCGTACGTGAGGGCGCGCTCGAGCATTTCAACTCCTCCCACACACATGAAATACCCCCCACACACACGCAACACACACACAAACACACACACACACAAACACACGCAACACACGCAACACACACACACACGCAACACACACACACACACACACACACACACACACACACACACACACACGCAGCACACACACACACACAAACACACACACACACGCAGACACACACGCAGCACACACACACACACACACACACACGCAGCACACACACACACACACACACACACACACACACACACACACGCAGCACACACACACACACACACACACACACACACACACACGCAGCACACACACACACACACACACACACACACACACACACGCAGCACACACACACACACACACACACACACACACACACACGCAGCACACACACACACACACGCAGCACACACACACACACACACACACACACACACACACACACACACACACACGCACACACACGGAACACACACACACACACACACGGAACACACACACACACACACGGAACACACACACACACACACACACGGAACACACACACACACACACACACACACACACACACACACACACATCAGGAGCTGAGTCTCGACCCCTGCAGCCACAATTAGGTGGGTGAGTACACACGCGCGCGCGCGCAACACACATGCAGCATACACACATATGCAACACACACATGCAACATACACACACATGCAACATACACACACATGCAACATACACACACATGCAACACACATATGCAACCTACACACGAAACACAACAACACAACTCGCCCAACACAACACACCCCGACACAACTTCCCAATACACACAACACCCCAACACACCCCAACATACAACACACCCACACACAATACACAAACATCCCAACACACAAACACCATCTACACACGTAGTACTCCTTAAACACATACGTACACATACAAGCTCAGACACACCAGCAGGTACTCCCGTGCCAAACTCTACACTCATAGCTGTCTTCTGAAATAATGCGAGCATATATATATATATATATATATATATATGTATATATATATATATATATATATATATATATATATATATATATATATATATATATATATATCAATAACAACACTACGACTAGCCAATGACTCGAACCCATGCTGCTTTGACCTGCCTCATGGTGGGCGAAAACTCATGAAGCCTTAATCAACGGGACCACACAATCCTTAAGAGTAGCGCATCCAGCGGAACTGGATGTTGTACTCGCTACCCAAGGACATACGTTGGTGTGGATGACTCTAGGGCCTAGGCTAATTACATTCTACTCCCTTCCTGAGTGTGGCCTCGTGGATAAAGGCGTCATTAGTTTTCGCCCACCATGAGGCAGGCCAAAGCAGCATGGGTTCGAGTCCTTGGCTAGTCGCAGTGTTATTTATTATATATATATATATATATATATATATATATATATATATATATATATATATATATATATATATATATATATATATATATATATATATAATAATCAGTAACAACACATACAACACACACACACACACACACGGTTCCTCACAAGAAGTTAGTCAGAAGCTGGAGGATCAGGCACGTATAACAGGAAGGGCACTGCAATGGTTCAGAGAATACCTGACAGGGAGGCAACAACAAGTCATGGTACGTGATGAGGTATCACAGTGGGCACCTGTGACGAGCGGGGTCCCACAGTGGTCAATCCTTGGATCAGTGCTATTTTTGGTACATGTGAATGACATGGTGGAAGGGATAAACTCGGAAGTGTCCCTGTTCGCAGATGACGTGAAGTTAATAAGGAGAATTAAATCAGATGAGCATCAGGCAGGACTACAAAGAGGCCTGGACACGTGGTCCAGCAACTGGCTTCTCGAATTCAATCCCGTCAAATGCAGTCATGAAGATTGGAGAAGGGCAAAGAAAACCGCAGACAGAGTATAGGCTAGGCGGACAAAGACTACAAACCTCATTCACGGAGAAAGATCTAGGGGTGACCATAACACCGAGCACGTCTCCGGAGACACACATCAATCAGATATCTGCTGCAGCATATTTGCGCCTGGCAAACCTGAGAATAGCATTCAGATACATTAGTAAGGAATCGTTCAAGACACTGTATACTGTGTACGTTAGGCCCATACTGGAGTATGCAGCACCAGTTTGAAACCCACACCTGGTGAAGCACGTTAAAAAATTAGAGAAAGTACAAAGGTTTGCAACAAGGATAGTTCCGGAGCTCAGGGGAATGTCCTACAAAGAAAGGTTGAGGGAAATCGGCCTGACGACACTGGAGGACAGGAGGGTTAGGAGAGACATGATAACGACATACAAAATACTGCGTGGAATAGTTAAGGTGGACAGAGACAGGATGTTCCAGAGATGGGACACAGAAACAAGGGGTCACAATTGGAAGCTGAAGACTCAGACGACTCACAGGGATGTTAGGAAGTATTTCTTCAGTCATAAAGTCGTCAGGAAGTGGAATAGCCTAGCAAGTGATGTAGTGGAGGCAGGAACCATACATAGCTTTAAGACGAGGTATAACAAAGCTCAGGGAGCTGAGAGAAAGGACCTAGTAGCGATCAGTGAAGAGTCGGTGCCAGGAGCTGAGTTTCGACCCCTGCAACCACAATTAGGTGAGTACACACACACACACACACACACTAGTGTGTATTATTATACACACAATCCCCCCATGTGTATATGTATATTAATATAATACACATACACGTCCCTGTGTGTTAAGATATTCGAGTATATGTTAAGATACACACACCTTTGTATTAATATACACAAACACCTAGGTGTTATCTACTCCCCTGTATGTTAATATATATTCTCTAATAATTCACAAACTCTGCCAACATATACAAAATTTACGATAACTTAAAACTGTGGTAGAAAAGTGGGAACAAGTGTAAAGGAACCAAGACTCTTCAACACCCTCCCTTCGTACATAAGGGGAATTTTCAACATAACCCTCCCCCGTGGCTGTCTTTAAGAGAAAACTTGATAAGTTCCCGAACTTAGTCCCTGATCAGGCGAGCTGTGGTTGTGGAATGCGTGAGATTAGCATTAAGAACATAAGGAAGGAGCACTGCAGTAGGCCTACTGACCCATCTGGATGATCAAGGTGTGATATAACCCTTGAAATCGTTTCAGGTAACGTTCAGGTATCGTCTGATTTGAAGGCACAGCCTCGCTTGCCATGTATGAGATTGCCTTTAGGCTGCGCATTAGGAATTAATCTGCATCTGGAAACCTCATTCACTCTCGTATCATCAAAAGTTAGTTTGAAAGGTTAAAAATAAAAAAGATGCAAGTTGACATGTCAGGTAGGTGTTGTATTCCGCATTAGGCAAATACACAAAAATTAGATTTTTTTCGAGTAAGCACTGACGAAACTGGACTCTGGCAGGCACGGTGTTGTTACCATTGTTCCAACTTTATTATTACCTTTATTATTACCTCCGCCTGTTATTTTGAAGGACGGGGGTGTTCTGTCCCCCTCATTAAGGAAGAGTTAGGCGTAGGTTGTTTTTTGTATCGGCTAGAACTGGTAAATAATTATAGATACTTTTTTTTTTGAGGGGGGTGATGGGTGGTTTGATCTAGCGACGTGTGGCATGTGAGGGACCGGCCGGTGAAGAGTTCGGAGCCGCAGTTCAAGGGAGCTGAAGTCAGTGTCGATGCGGACACCGGAGGGTGCGGTCGTGCGCCTCTCTCCCTCGTCACCACGGTTTCTCCCTTTCTATACTCGCGCATTCGGCTAAGTCCACAAAAATTTTTCTCATAATCTTCTCCCGAAATTTGTGACCGTTGGGTTCGCATCCCAGTAGCTCTTGTCAGTCGTAACACAGAATGGTGCCTGATTCCAGGTATCGACTGAAGGTTTGCGATATTATCAGCTTCCTTGTACTTTATGAACTTAGTTTCTGAACGCTGTCGCGAAACTCAAGTTTTGGAACTTAAGGAAAATCTCGTCTAGCCTTGAGAACTGGTGCACAGGACGTGTAGACGAGGAACTAACTGACGATCTCCATCGACAGGATCCACGCAATTCTTGAATTCCAACTTTAAAAACGAAAAGAAGATCAGGAGGCTGTATTTGTCTCAGACTCTGTTCACAAACGTCGGGTGTAAGTGTTGTAAAGTAGTGAAATTCGCGTCTCTTTGAACAGGAGTGAAAATTATTTACAGGAATACTCCCAAACTGCGAGCAAAGTTGAAAATTGTCAGCGGAATATGATCATCAACACGAGTTCGTTACTTCTAACTTAGCGAGTTTTAACATTACAAGACCCGAGTCGGGGTTTTTTTTATTCTTAACGGTATTGTACTACGGTAAGGAAGCACACAGTAGCAGGACTGTGTACAATACACCGGGGACGCTGTACAACATAGGCAGATGGTGTAACGAGAGTACTAACTGTACTTGTTTCTCTGCCTGGAGTAGCCTCGCAGAGGCTAAGTTCCCAAACTTGATATCTGTACATTCAGCAACAATGAGGGCCATTACCAGCTTCAGGGCCCTCGGAGTCTTGGTACATGAGGGCACGGGGCCATATGTACCATCTGCTGGTACATTTGAGTGTTGCAACACCAGCTGGGAGCCAGGTGGTGGTGTTTGGGACTCTGCCTCCACACACACACACTCGCACACCTCTCCACCACACCCTCCAGAAGCCGGCTTCTGCCACACCAGGGTGACCACTCCACACAATGACCTGTACAGTAAATGATTCTCAAGATAAAGATTGGAAGTTACAGGTTTGAAAGTGACAGCCTGGGACTGGTACAGAGCCTTGAAAGACGTACCCCCGCACCAGCTGTTCACTGCCACGCTACACAGATGGCTCAGCGCCAGACCTCACAGCTGGTCGCTTGAAAAAAATTGACGAAGACGGAATTACCTCTAAGTTGGATGGTAAAGCCGGAATCTGAGCAGCCGTAAAATTGTTAGAAAGTTTTACCATCAGTGAGTGGGCAAGCGATACCTACGTCAGACGTAGGTAAACGAGGGAGGTAGGAATCCTTCCACCTGTCAAGATGATAAAATTAACCCTGTGATTATTGCAGTTAAGCCTTTTGAGGAGACTGACCCTTGACCTGGGGAAGTGAGGGAACTCTGACAGCAGACAGTGAAGCCAGCCAGCACTGTGAGTCTAAGTCTTAACTCTCTCACTCTTACGTGAGGTTGCATAAATGTTGCTGTTACTGCGGTTGTTGCTGCTGCACTTGTTCCTCACTGCTCCTGCTGATGCTAAATCTATTTTAGCTTCATCTGCCTTGCCTTCTACAGTTATTCTCACTGCTGCGGGTTCAGCTGTTCCTGCTGCTACAGCTGCAACGGTTCCTGCTGCTGTAGCTTCAGCTATTCATCACTGTTGCAGCCGCTACAGGTGTTCTCACCTCTGCCACCTATGATTCAGGTTGATGAAGTCTCTGAACATATGCAGTTGACAGCAGAGTGAAAAAGATCAGTGAGGAGTGGCAGACATTGGCTGGGGGAGCGTTCATCACAGCCTGGCTGGACTACCGCCAAAACACCTTTAATATGCACCAGGTAAGACCTGCATGAGCATGTTTAAACCACTACCTTTAAGTGAATGTGTTTTATCACGTACGATTTCGTTACTTGTCGCATTTCTATGGATGTTTTTTTTTTTAATGTATGCTCGTGGCAAGTCGCTTCTAGCTCGGTGTTTGGGTGTGGCTAGTATCTGCCGTGTTTGGCTGTGACTTTGGCAGCATTGTTTAGTGAATCACAGATGCCCAAAAGCAGATGATCACACAGCCCAGGTCTCCTCAATAAGGTCATCTCACCCGACCCACCAACCTCTACTCTGCGCCAGTGCTCACACTCGCTGGCATTCTTAGAGCTCTCGGAGAGAGGGGTGGGTGAGGTCTTTGTGAGAGTAGGTGAGGTCCGTCGTGCCCCACCACTGGTGGAGGTGCGTTAGTGTGCCCCACCACTGGTGGAGGTACGTTAGTGTTCCCCACCACTGGTGGAGGTGCGTTAGTGTACCCCACCACTGGTGGAGGTGCGTTAGTGTTCCCCACCACTGGTGGAGGTGCGTTAGTGTACCCCACCACTGGTGGAGGTGCGTTAGTGTGCCCCACCACTGGTGGAGGTGCGTTAGTGTGCCCCACCACTGGTGGAGGTGCGTTAGTGTGCCCCACCACTGGTGGAGGTGCGTTAGTGTGCCCCACCACTGGTGGAGGTGCGTTAGTGTGCCCCACCACTGGTGGAGGTGCGTTAGCGTGCCCCACCACTGGTGGAGGTGGGTTAGTGTGCCCCACCACTGGTGGAGGTGCGTTAGTGTGCCCCACCACTGGTGGAGGTGCGTTAGTGTGCCCCACCACTGGTGGAGGTGCGTTAGCGTGCCCCACCACTGGTGGAGGTGCGTTAGTGTGCCCCACCACTGGTGGAGGTGCGTTAGCGTGCCTCACCACTGGTGGAGGTGCGTTAGTGTGCCCCACCACTGGTGGAGGTGCCTTGTATGTCCATGGCTTTTGCTGCAGCTTTGTATTTTCGTTCATTGAACCCAACTAAAAGTTTTTGAGTTCCAGATTATATACACTGTATGAACGAGTATATATATATATATATATATATATATATATATATATATATATATATATATATATATATATATATATATATATATATATATATGCAGAATTCTCTACCTGTGATACGCCGTTGACTAGCTTCGAGAGTAATTATGTGGCCTGAGGCTTAAATTCCGTGTTAACTGCCTGAACAACCAGGCTGTTGTCGAATGCAAACCTATAGTCCTACTCTGTGATAAGCAGTGGAGTGTTTGGGAACTGGGAACCGTAACTGAGGAGAGGGAACCGTGGCTGAGGACTGGGAACCGAGGATTAGGAACCGTGGCTGAGGACTGGGAACCGAGGATTAGGAACCGTGGCTGAGAACTGGGAACCGAGGATTAGGAACCGTGGCTGAGAACTGGAAACTGACTGAGGACTGAGAACCGTGGCTGAAGACTGGGAACCGTGGCTTAGGACTGGGATCTGTGACTGAGGACTGGGATCTGTGACTGAGGACTGGAAACTGTGACCGAGGACTGGGAACTGTGGCAGAGAATGGGAATTGTGGCTAAGAACTGGAGACTGAAAACTGGTAACTGTGAAGGCTGAAAATTGGGACTGAGGGCTGGGAACTGGAACTGAGGGCAGGAAACTGGACTGAGGGCTGGTAACTGGCAAAGAACTGAGGGCTGGGAACTGTCCGAGGACTGGGAACTGTGGTTGAGGACTGGGAACTGCGGCTGAGGACTGGGAACTGCGGCTGAGGACAGGAAACTGCGATATAGGACTAGAAATATTGGCTGAGGATCAGGAACTGAGACTGAGGATCGTTAACGGTTACCGAGGATCCAAAACTAGGACTATGGGGATCGGGTACTTGTGCTGTAAGGATCGTTAGCGGTAGCCGATAATCGGAAACCGCGACTGAGAATCGTTAACCGTACTTGAGGATCGGGAACTGGAACAGTGAGGATCGTTATCGGGAACTGGGACTGAGAGAATCGTTAACGGTAGCTGAGGATCGGCAGCCGGCACTAAGGATCGTAAACGATAGTAGAGTATCGGGAGGATCGTTAACGGTAGCTGAGAATCTGGGACTGTGAGGATCGTTAACGGTAGCTGAGAATGTGGGGCTGTAAGGATCGTTAACTGTAGCTGAGAATCTGGGGCTGTGAGGATCGTTAACGGTAGCTGAGAATGTGGGCTGTGAGGATCGTTAACGGTAGCTGAGAATGTGGGACTGTGAGGATCGTTAACGGTAGCTGAGAATGTGGGACTGTGAGGATCGTTAACGGTAGCTGAGAATGTGGGACTGTGAGGATCGTTAACGGTAGCTGAGAATCTGGGGCTGTGAGGATCGTTAACGGTAGCTGAGAATCTGGGACTGTGAGGATCGTTAATGGTAGCTGAGAATCTGGGACTGAGGATCGTTAACGGTAGCTGAGAATCTGGGACTGAGGATCGTTAACGGTAGCTGAGAATCTGAGATTGTGAGGATCGTTAACGGTAGCTGAGAATCTGATGCTGTGAGGATCGTTAACGGTAGCTGAGAATCTGATGCTGTGAGGATCGTTATTGTCAGCAGAGGATCAGAAATTGGGGCGGTGAAGAGTGTGAAAAGCGGTTGAGAGCTGACACTAGCGGTTGAGAGCTGACAGTTACTGATACTAGGTCTGGGACCTGAGGCTTCGGCCTCAGGTCTTTGACCAGAAATGCTGCTGAATAGCAACTTCCAGCATTTGAATTCTCCGTTTTCCAGGGCAGCTGGAATTTGGGAAACCAAAATATGACTTTTTTTTTTTGGAGCTGTTCGTTTTTGCTGCTTCCAGAGGCGGAGTTTGGAGCTTCTAGAGCCCAGAGTTTGTGGCTTCCAGAGCCCAGGGTTTGTGGCTTCCAGAGCCCAGGGTTTGTGGCTTCCAGAGCCCAGGGTTTGTGGCTTCCGGAGCCCAGGGTTTGTGGCTTCCGGAGCCCAGGGTTTGTGGCTTCCAGAGCCCAGGGTTTGTGGCTTCCAGAGCCCAGGGTTTGTGGCTTCTGGAGCCCAGGGTTTGTGGCTTCCAGAGCCCAGGGTTTGTGGCTTCCGGAGCCCAGGGTTTGTGGCTTCCAGAGCCCAGGGTTTGTGGCTTCCAGAGCCCAGGGTTTGTGGCTTACAGAGCCCAGGGCGTGTGGCTTACAGAGCCCAGGGTTTGTGGCTTACAGAGCCCAGGGCTTGTGGCTTACAGAGCCTAGGGTTTGTGGCTTACAGAGCCCAGGGCTTGTGGCTTACAGAGCCCAGGGCTTGTGGCTTACAGAGCCCAGGGCTTGTGGCTTACAGAGCCCAGGGCTTGTGGCTTACAGAGCCCAGGGCTTGTGGCTTACAGAGCCCAGGGTTTGTGGCTTACAGAGCCCAGGGCTTGTGGCTTACAGAGCCCAGGGCTTGTGGCTTACAGAGCCCAGGGCTTGTGGCTTACAGAGCCCAGGGCTTGTGGCTTACAGAGCCCAGGGCTTGTGGCTTCCAGAGCCCAGGGTTTGTGGCTTCCAGAGCCCAGGGCTTGTGGCTTCCAGAGCCCAGGGCTTGTGGCTTACAGAGCCCAGGGTTTGTGGCTTACAGAGCCCAGGGCTTGTGGCTTACAGAGCCCAGGGTTTAATATGTAATATAATATAATATCTTCATTTCTACAATTACATGTAGAAGGTACACAGCCCTAGCTGACATCAGTGACATACTACTATATAGAAAGCCGCTTGTTATGTAGAGCATTTCGGGCAAATTAGGTCAGTTTTGTCCCAGGATGCTACCCACACCAGTCGACTAACGCCCAGGTACCCATTTTATACTGATGGGTGAACATAGACACCCCGTGTAAGGAAACACGCTCAGTGTTTCAACCCTCGCCAGGAATCGAACCTGGACATCACCGTGTGAAGCAAGAACTTTTGCCACCAGGCCACGGGCCAGGCTTACAGAGCCCAGGGACTGTGACCAAAGATTGCGTCTTTCATAGAAGAAAGTTTATGGATTCTAGAGCCAAAACTATTTGGTTTCTAAGAGTCCATTGTTTGTAGTGTTGCGAGTGCAGAGTTGGCCATCGTGGCTGCAGCATCTGAGTTTGGAGATGCTTCAGTAAAAAGATACCAACGTGGTTTACACGGACGTTGTAGGGGTATTACATAGATGCAATCCTGGAGTGTTCCTCCTTAAACTAAGAAATATACAGGTATACCAGGAATGGACAGAAAAATTAATATTCAGTTTTCACCGGAACACAAAGGGTAACATTTAACAAAAAATATAAATAAAAAAATAAAAAGCTCAGTACCCCAAGGCACTGTCCTGGCACCTTTACTGTTTCTCATACTCATAGCAGACAGAGGAAAACTCTAGCCACAGCCTCGTATCTTCTTTTGCAGGGGAACTATAAGCATGAAAGTTGCCTCTGTAGAAGAGGAGAATTTACAGGCAGATATCAACTAAAGATTTGGGAATAATAATGTTGGATGACCTGTCGTTTAGAAAATACATTAAGACAAATGCCCAGAAAATAGCAGGGCACATAATGAGAATTTCCAAGAGAAATAACATTAGTGGTGGTACTGTTCAAATTATTTTTACTCTCAAGTCTAGAATATTGTTCTTTGCTTGGTGGCCTGGTGGTTAACGCTCTCGCTTCACACGGTGAGGGCCTGGGTTCGATTCCCAGCCAGAGTAGAAACATTGGACGTGTTTCTTTCCACCTGTTGTCTATGTTCCCCATCAGTAAAATGGGTACCTGGGTGTTAGTCGACTGGTGTGGGTCGCATCCTGGGACACTGACCTAAGGAGGCCTGGTCACAGACCGGGCCGCGGGGGCGTTGACCCCCGGAACTCTCTCCAGATAAACTCCAGATAAAGGCAGGAGAATTATCAGAGCTGAAAATATACAAAGATTGTTTACTGTCCGCTAATTAATAAAATCGTTAAACTATTGGGAATGCCACGAATTACTTGGAATATTCTCTCTGGTGCAGGAGAGAGAGAGATATCTGATAATATGGAAGATTATGGAGGGTCACCCTTCTGGCACCAGAGATATGCGAGGAAATGTAAAGTTAACGTAGCGAGAAGCAGGAGCACAATCAGAGAACAGTGTGTCAACATCCGTGGTCCAAGACTCTTCAACCTGCTCCCAACAGGTATCACAAATATTGCTGTAACAAATGTTTTCAAGTGGAAACCTGACCACTACCTCCAAGTGCGAGATCAACGAAGCTGTTGTGTGTATGTAAGCGAGGGGACCGGTAACAGCTTGGTTGACCAGTCAACAAGGCAGGCCGGCTCCACGTTAGGCTGCAAAGGTAGAGAAAAATTCTTGAAATCGGTCACATCAAAGACTCGTAGATAAGGACTGGCGTACAGAAGTGTTGTGAGAAACGTCTTGAGGAATATCTCACTAGTTGTTTCTCACGGGCTATTAAACAGTGATAGGAATGTATTTCTTAAAGGGAGGTATTACCTAGATTATTTCTCAGAGGGAGGTATTCCCTAGAGTATTTGTAGGGAATACCTCCCCACCTCTAGGGCAGTGCGTTCAATGCCAATCATGTTTCCCTAGTGTAATATCCAGCGTTGTATGACTCCCAGTGGGTCATACAACGTTGTGAGACCGCTAACCGGTCATAGAGTGAGGAAGAAAACTCTAGTACCGTCGTTAGAGTTGGCGTTACGGCGCTGGAGTTAAAATTTCGCAACGTAAAACTGCAGCTTACCGACGGGGGGGGGGGGGGGTTCACATTATATGATCAAAAGTGGTTTCCAAGGGCGGGGGGGTTAATTGGGGGGCGGGGAGGGGGGCTTCCGGAGTCATTGTTCGAGTTAATGCTTCCGGACCAAAAGTTGAAGAGGAAGGAGAAAGAAAGCCGGGAAAGAGAAAGGTAATATTGCACAGACTTGAGAGTAAATAGAAAATGTACAGTGGGTAGACAATTTATGTAGTAAATATACAGTGGACAGACAGTGTAAAATAGCCCCGGTGAAAAGCAGTGATGCAGCGAGTTCAGTGAGGGGTAACTAAATGTGAAGGGACCAAGACTTTTCATTACCCTCGCTTCACACATAAGGCGGACTTCCAACAGATCCTGGCTGTCTTCAGGGAGAAACTGGACAAGTTTCTCAGTCAGTTCTTGATCAACTGGACTGTGGTGCATACGTTGGACTTCGTGCAGCAAATACCAACAGTCTGCTTGATCAGGTCATTCACCGGAAGGTCTGGCCTGGGACCGGGCCGCGGGCGTTCACCCTGGGGAACACAGTTCGGGTAAGTATGTTAAGAGGTTTTTTTTACTCCCCGAGGCCGGCCTTGGGCCAGACTCATTTGGTGTTTGCCTGGTCACCCAGTCTGTTGCTGTTGGCGGCCAGCTGACCCAAATATCCATAACACCCTGATTGATCGGCGACTAGTGAGAATATTTGTCCAGTTTTCTCTCTAAGATCTACACTTGTCCCAGCAGTGTTTCTGATGCCTTCTGGTAAGATGTTAAATAGTCTGGGGCCACGAATGTTGATACAGTGTTCCCTTATTGTGCTCACTGCACCATTGCTTTTCAGTGGGTTTATTTTGCATCTTCCATATCTCTCCAGTATGTTGTTATGACAGTGTGCAGATTTGGGACAAGGACCTCATGTGCTTTCTAGGTATATATTATCACGTATCTGTATCTCTCTCCGCTCCAGTGAATACATATTAAGGACTTTTAAGGCGTTGTCAGTAATTCAGATGCCACCTGCATACGTGCAAGTGGCACTGGTATTGTGGAATACATCACATCTGCTGCTAATGTGATATTTCCACTAGCGCTATTATATATTCCAATGTATATAATTACTCCATTGTTGTACACTAATGCATGTATGTACTATACTTAGATATGTCATCCAAATTTCTCTGGCATTCTTTTTCCTCTCTATTCTCTGTCTACTCTATATGATTTGTCTTGCTGCATCCCTCCTCTCTAGGATGATGGAGATATCTTCATAAAAGTTACATTTGTGGGTGTATGGTAGAGGTGATGCTGAGAGATGGTAATTGTCAAGTGATAGTAACTGTAGCTCTGCTGGAAGGTTACCTTTGATGCTGTCGTAGCTGATGAACCTTTAATGGTATACTTGACCATATCCTCATTGTCCTACTGAAGTCTGCCACCTCTGTCTGACACTACTGAAGTCTGCCACCTCTGTCTGACACTACTGAAGTCTGCCACCTCTGTCTGACACTACTGAAGTCTGTCACCTCTGTCTGACACTACTGAAGTCTGCCACCTCTGTCTGACACTACTGAAGTCTGCCACCTCTGTCTGACACTACTGAAGTCTGCCACCTCTGTCTGACACTACTGAAGTCTGCCACCTCTGTCTGACACTACTGAAGTCTGCCACCTCTGTCTGACACTACTGAAGTCTGCCACCTCTTTCTGACACTACTGAAATCTGCCACCTATGTCTGACACTACTGAAGTCTGTCACCTCTGACACTACTGAAGTCTGCCACCTCTGTCTGACACTACTGAAGTCTGCCACCTCTGTCTGACACTACTGAAATCTGCCACCTATGTCTGACACTACTGAAGTCTGCCACCTCTGACACTACTGAAGTCTGCCACCTCTGACACTACTGAAGTCTGCTACCTCGGTCTGACACTATTGAAGTCTGCCAGCTCAAACCGACACTACTGAAGTCTGCCAGCTCAGACTGACAGATGTCAACACTATGTACGTGACTCATCCTGTGTGATGGAATATGACAGGGAAGCAACTAGCTTATGTTCCCACTGTGTAACTATCATATAGAATAGTTCAACATCACACTGCTGGTGTTCCCACTGTGTAACTATCATATAGAATAGTTCAACAGCACACTGCTGACGTTCCCACTGTGTAACTATCATATAGAATAGCTCATCACACTGCTGATGTTCCCACTGTGTAACTATCATATAGAATAGTTCAGCACATTGCTGATGTTCCCACTGTGTAACTATCATATAGAATAGTTCAGCAGCACACTGTTGATGTATTCAGCTTTGCTAAATAAAATAAATGAATGTTCTCCCTACCATTCTCCTTCCTCTCCCCTGATCTCTTCCTCCTCCCTCTGTCTACCCGACCTTGTCTTCCGCATATCCTCCCTTCCTCTTCCTCATTACCTCCCATTTTATTCCCCTATTGCTTCTCCCCCTGAATGTTACCTCTCCCCTCACTCAGTATTTTTTCTTTCTCCTGGCTTATTTCCCCTCTCTATTCTCACTGCGTTAATCCCCCATTACTTCCAATCTCGCCCATTTCCTTCGCTTTCCTCACCATTACCTCCTCCCCTCTTTCCCCTATCTATTTTCCCTCCTCCTTCCCCACCCCCTCGTCTTCCCCAGCCTGGCCGAGGAAGGATCCAAGCTCTGCACAGTATATAAGAACATAAAAATGGAGAAACAGTGAAGCAGGCCTACTGGCCCATACTTGGCAGGTTCTTCTCAAACCCAAACTCACTAACAAAAATATTTGCCCAACCCGTTTTCAATTGTAATCAGCTCCATTAACTCACTTGAAGCACCAGGGCATTATTAAGGAGGGTTCTGAGGGAGCTGATGCACCAGGTTCATCACCAGGGTACTACTGAAGAGGGTTCTGAAGGAATTGAAGCATCAAGACCCTATTAAGTGGGGAACTGAGGAAGCTGACCTCAGTCCCGAACAGTGTCTAGCTGCGAGCAGCAAAGCTAACACAATGCTAGGCAGCAAAGCTAGCACAATGCTAGGCTGCGAAGTTAACAATGCTAGGCTGCGAAGCTAACACAATGCTAGGCTGCGAAGCTAGCACAATGCTAGGCTGCGAAGCTAGCACAATACTAGGCAGCAAAGCTAGCACAATACTAGGCAGCAAAGCTAACACAATGCTAGGCAGCAAAGCTAGCACAATGCTAGGCTGCGAAGTTAACAATGCTAGGCTGCGAAGCTAACACAATGCTAGGCTGCGAAGCTAGCACAATGCTAGGCTGCGAAGCTAGCACAATACTAGGCAGCAAAGCTAACATAATGCTAGGCTGCGAAGCTAACACAATACTAGGCAGCAAAGCTAACATAATGCTAGGCAGCAAAGCTAGCACAATACTAGGCAGCAAAGCTAACATAATGCTAGGCAGCAAAGCTAGCACAATACTAGGCTGCGAAGCTAACACAATGCTAGGCAGCAAAGCTAACACAATACTAGGCAGCAAAGCTAACATAATGCTAGGCAGCAAAGCTAGCACAATACTAGGCAGCAAAGCTAACATAATGCTAGGCAGCAAAGCTAGCACAATACTAGGCTGCGAAGCTAGCACAATACTAGGCAGCAAAGCTAGCACAATACTAGGCAGCAAAGCTAACATAATGCTAGGCAGCAAAGCTAGCACAATACTAGGCTGCGAAGCTAACACAATGCTAGGCAGCAAAGCTAACACAGTGCTAGGCAGCAAAGCTAGCACAATGCTAGGCAGCAAAGCTAACATAATGCTAGGCAGCAAAGCTAGCACAATACTAGGCAGCAAAGCTAACATAATGCTAGGCAGCAAGGCTAGCACAATACTAGGCTGCGAAGCTAACACAATGCTAGGCAGCAAAGCTAACACAGTGCTAGGCAGCAAAGCTAGCACAATGCTAGGCACCAAAGCTAACACAATACTAGGCAGCAAAGCTAACACAATACTAGGCAGCAAAGCTAACACAATACTAGGCAGCAAAGCTAACACAATACTAGGCAGCAAAGCTAACACAATACTAGGCAGCAAAGCTAACACAATACTAGGCAGCAAAGCTAACACAATACTAGGCAGCAAAGCTAACACAATGCTAGGCTGCGAAGCTAACACAGTGCTAGGCAGCAAAGCTAGCACAATGCTAGGCTGCGAAGCTAACACAGTGCTAGGCAGCAAAGCTAGCACAATGCTAGGCAGCAAAGCTAACACAATGCTAGGCAGCAAAGCTAACACAATGCTAGGCAGCAAAGCTAACACAATGCTAGGCTGCGAAGCTAACAGTGCTAGGCAGCAAAGCTAGCACAATGCTAGGCAGCAAAGCTAGCACAATGCTAGGCAGCAAAGCTAACACAATGCTAGGCAGCAAAGCTAGCACAATGCTAGGCAGCAAAGCTAACACAATACTAGGCAGCAAAGCTAACACAATACTAGGCAGAAAAGCTAACACAATACTAGGCAGCAAAGCTAACACAATACTAGGCAGCAAAGCTAACACAATACTAGGCAGCAAAGCTAACACAATACTAGGCAGCAAAGCTAACACAATACTAGGCAGCAAAGCTAACACAATACTAGGCAGCAAAGCTAACACAATACTAGGCAGCAAAGCTAACACAATACTAGGCAACAAAGCTAACACAATACTAGGCAGCAAAGCTAACACAGTGCTAGGCAGCAAAGCTAACACAATACTAGGCAGCAAAGCTAACACAATACTAGGCAGCAAAGCTAACACAATACTAGGCAGCAAAGCTAACACAATACTAGGCAGCAAAGCTAACACAATACTAGGCAGCAAAGCTAACACAATACTAGGCAGCAAAGCTAGAAACTTGAAGCACAGAACACCAGATATAATATTGACTATAATGGTCTTGTTAGACCGTCTAGTTTTGGTTTCCGTATTATATAAATAGTACAGTGCCTGCACTCTGAAGGAGGGGTGTTAATGTTGCAGTTTAAAAACTGTAGTGTAAAGCACCCTTCTGGCGAGACAGTGATGGAGTGAATGATGGTGAAAGTTTTTCTTTTTCGGGCCACCCTGCCTTGGTGGGAATCGGCCAGTGTGATAATAATAATAAAAATAAATAATGCAGGTATACCAGGGAAGAGCTACCTTGTATGGGCCAGTAGGCCTGCAGTGTTTCTCCATTATGTTCAAACTCGTGCCATCACATTAACATAGCCATGTGAAGAATGAAGCACTTTGTGCAACAATTGGGTGTCTTTATTGAGGAAACGTTTCGCCAGCCAGTGGCTTCCTCAGTCTAATACAGGAGGATGAACATTAAAATGGTATAAAATACCGACAGATTGTTAGGTAAGACACATATGCAACAGTTAGGTATCTTTATTTCGAAACGTTTCGCCTACACAGTAGGCTTCTTCAGTCTATCAACTTTTCTGTACTCGACTGAAGAAGCCTACTGTGTAGGCGAAACGTTTCGAAATAAAGATACCTAACTGTTGCATATGTGTCTTACCTAACACCAATACAGGAGGAGTTTGAGGTAATCAGTCCCTCAGCCTGGAGTCGATGTGTTCCTGGCGAAACGAATCCTTTTACCTAACATTTTTCAGGTAGATGGATCAGGGTGTTCCGGGGGTCAACGTCCCCGCTGCCCGGTCCTTGACCAAGTCTCCCGGCGGATCAGGGCCTGATCAAGTAGGCTGTTACTGCTGGACGCACGTAGTCCAAACAGAGCGTTTACCAGAATTGATGGTAACCGGAAGTAGAAGCACTGGTATACACTGCTCTGTGAGCAGCAGTAGAACATTAAGAAAGGAGGAACACTGCAGCAGGCCTGTTGGCCCATACTAAGCAGGTCCTTTACAATTCATCCCACTAACAAACATTTGACCAACCCAATTTTCAATGCCACCCAAGAAAAAAGCTCTGATGTGCAAGTCCCACTCAAATCCAACCCCTCCCACTCATGTACTTATCCAACCTAAATTTGAAACTACCCAAAGTCCTAGCCTCAATAACCCAACTAGGTAGACTGTTCCACTCATCAACTACCCTATTTCCAAACCAATACTTTCCTATGTCCTTTCTAAATCCAAACTTATCTAATTTAAATCCATTACTGCGAGTTCTCTCTTGGAGAGATATCCTCAAGACCTTATTAATATCCCCTTTATTAATACCTATGAAAGTTAAGACACATGTGCAACATCTGGATATCTTTACTGTAGACGTTTCGCCATCCAGTGGCTTTATCAATACAGATTCTAGGACACTGCAACATCATGGAATCTTGGTTCAGAGGATATCTACAAGACCTTCTTCACGGCTGCTACAACTAACCCATCTCTTTGGGAAGGACCTACTGCCACTGGGGAATCCCGCCTACCAGTGACTATGCCCTCGTCTGCTGCCCGTCCTTATCCACTGACGCCTATATAACCGCCAGTCTTCTTGCCTTTGCTCCATATTCTCCTCCACCACGATGCTGTGAACACTAACTCCAAGGCTGAGGGACTGATTACCTCATCTTTTGTATATAGTTCTACTGTCTTCCTATTATGTCCTAGAATCTGTATTGATAAAGCCACTGGCGAAACGTCTACAATAAAGATATCCAGATGTTGCACATGTGTCTTAACTTTCATATTGTCGGTATTTTATACCTTTCTTGCAGATTAATACGTATCTTCAACTTATACACTTCGATCAGGTCTCCCCTCATTCTTCATCTAACAAGTGAAAGTAACTTAAGAGTCTTCAATCTTTCTTCATAAGGAAGATTTCTAATGCTATGTATTAGTTTAGTCATCCTACGCTGAATGTTTTCTAACGAATTTATGTCCATTCTGTAATATGGAGACCAGAACTGAGCTGCATAATCTAGGTGAGGCCTTACTAATGATGTATGAAGCTGCAGTATGACCTCTGGACTTCTGTTGCTTACACTTCTTGATATAAATCCCAGTAATCTATTTGCCTTATTACGTACGCTTAGGCATTGCTATCTTGGTTTAAGGTTGCTGCTTACCATAACCCCCAAGTCCTTTTCGCAATCTGTATGGCTAAGTTCTACATTATTTAACTTTATAAGTGCTAGAGTTATGGACACTCCTGAGCTTCAGAACCTTGCATTTATCTACATTGAACTGCATCTGCCACTTTTCTGACCAAGAGTAGAGTTTGTCTAAATCCTCCTGAAGTTCCCTAACATCTACGTTTGAATCAATTATCCTACCTATCTTCGTGTCATCGGCGAATTTGCTCATATCACTAGTAATTCCTTCATCAAGATCATTGATATATATTATAAACAACAACGAGCCCAAGACTGATCCCTGTGGAACGCCACTCGTTACTGATCCCCACTCGGACTTAACCCCATTTATGGACACTCTGCTTCCTGTCTGTGAGCCATGATTCGATCCACGAGAGCACCCTTCCCCCAATGCCATGAGCTGCTACTTTCTTCAACAGTCTTTGGTGCGGAACTCTAATCAAATGCCTTACTAAAATCTAAGTAAATAATATCAAATTCTTTATCGTGGTCAACAGCCTCAAAAGCTTTACTGAAGAAAGTTAATAAATTAGTTAGACAAGACCGGCCTCTTGTGAATCCATGCTGAGTATCATTAATCAAGCTATGCTTATCGAGATGGCTTCTTATAATCTGAGTTATAATTGACTCTAGTAATTTGCCTACAGTTGAGGTCAGGCTTATTGGGCGGTAATTTGACGGTAAACCACCTATGTATTTGTCCAGCTTTTTTCCCAAAGTTACCCAAGATTGCTTCAGTACCCGAGACACCAGTCAAACCCAGCCCCTTCCACCAGTCAAACCCAGCCCCTTCCACCAGTCATACCCAGCCCCTTCCACCAGTCATACCCAGCCCCTTCCACCAGTCAAACCCAGCCCCTTCCACCAGTCATACCCAGCCCCTTCCACCAGTCATACCCAGCCCCTTCCACCAGTCATACCCAGCCCCTTCCACCAGTCAAACCCAGCCCCTTCCACCAGTCAAACCCAGCCCCTTCCACCAGTCAAACCCAGCCCCTTCCACCAGTCATACCCAGCCCCTTCCACCAGTCATACCCAGCCCCTTCCACCAGTCATACCCAGCCCCTTCCACCAGTCATACCCAGCCCCTTCCACCAGTCATACCCAGCCCCTTCCACCAGTCATACCCAGCCCCTTCCACCAGTCATACCCAGCCCCTTCCACCAGTCAAACCCAGCCCCTTCCACCAGTCATACCCAGCCCCTTCCACCAGTCATACCCAGCCCCTTCCACCAGTCAAACCCAGCCCCTTCCACCAGTCATACCCAGCCCCTTCCAGTCAAACCCAGCCCCTTCCACCAGTCAAACCCAGCCCCTCCCACCAGTCATACCCAGCCCCTTCCACCAGTCAAACCCAGCCCCTTCCACCAGTCATACGCAGCCCTTCCCACCCACCAAACCCAGCCCCATCCACCAGTCAATCAAACCCAGCCCCTTCCACCAGTCAATCAAACCCAGCCCCTTCCACCAGTCAATCAAACCCAGCCCCTTCCACCAGTCAATCAAACCCAGCCCCATCCACCAGTCAATCAAACCCAACCCCTCCCACCCACCAAACCCAGCCCCTTCCACCAGTCCATCAAACCCATCCCCTCCCACCCACCAAACCCAGCCCCTTCCACCAGTCAATCAAACCCAGCCCCTTCCACCCACCAAACTCGGCCCCTTCCACCAGTCAATCAAACTCATCCCCTCCCACCCACCAAACCCAGCCCCTTCCACCAGTCAATCAAACCCATCCCCTCCCACCCACCAAACCCAGCCCCTTCCACCAGTCAATCAAACCCAGCCCCTCCCACCCACCAAACCCAGCCCCTTCCACCAGTCAAACCCATCCCCTCCCACCCACCAAACCCAGCCCCTTCCACCAGTCAATCGAACCCAGCCCCTCCCATCCACCAAACCCAGCCCCTTCCACCAGTCAATCAAACCCAGCCCCTCCCACCCACCAAACCCAGCCCCTTCCACCAGTCAATCAAACCCAGCCCCTCCCACCCACCAAACCCAGCCCCTCCCATCCACCAAACCCAGTCCCTACAACCAGTCAAACCCAGCCCCTCCCACCCACCAAACCCAGCCCCTTCCACCAGTCAAACCCAGCCCCTCCCACCCACCAAACCCAGCCCCTTCCACCAGTCAATCAAACCCAGCCCCTCCCACTCACCAAAGCCAGCTCCTCCGACGCGTATACTTGTCCAAGTAACGCCAGTAGTTTCGGACAGTTTTAGAAGTAGCAGTTGTAACCCGCCCGTCCAGTTCCATCAGCAGCTTCCATGAATTTTGGACCCGATCGTCATATATACTGCTTTGAAATTGGGTCCGTCTTTTTGAAACTCCCTGTATGTAGTGTATATATAGTTTTTCTCCGTGTTTTTATGTGGGCAGGGGCTGGAGGGTGGTAAGATAGCCTTTTGCTTTTTCTATTTTTGACTCTCACACCTCTGTTACACAGTAATTAATTTTTGGAGAAATGTACAGTTTTTCCTCAGCAAATAGCCTCAGTTTGCACCATAAGAAAGGAGGAACACTGCAGCAGGCCTACTGACCCATGTGAGGCAGGTCCATGTCACCTCTGGCTTAGACCTTTCATACTCTTCTATCTTCTTGTTTTTCCCCACTGTCCCGCACTTGTCCAACTTCCAACCTTATTTTTCCCCTCTCCCACCTTTTTTCCCCCCTACACTCTTTTTTTCCCTCCCTCTCTCACCATTTCTGTGTCCCTGTTGACCTCCTCTTCACAACCTTCCCTCTCTAAGCTTACCCTTCTGAGCCTTCTCCCTCTCTTTCCCTCCCTCTCTCATCCTTTCCTTCCCTTCCTCTCTCACCCTCTACTTCCCTCACTCTCTCATCGTCTCCTTCCCTCCCTCTCTCATCGTCTCCTTCCCTCCCTCTCTCACCCTCTACTTCCCTCCCTCTCTCACCCTCTACTTCCCTCCCTCTCTCACCCTCTACTTCCCTCCCTCTCTCACCCTCTACTTCCCTCCCTCTCTCATCCTCTCCTTCCATCCCTCTCTCACCCTCTACTTCCCTTCCTCTCCTTCCCTCCCTCTCTCACCCTTTACTTCCCTCCCTCTCTCACCCTTTACTTCCCTCCCTCTCTCACCCTCTACTTCCCTCCCTCTCTCGCCCTCTAGTTCCCTCCTCTCACCCTCTACTTCCCTCCCTCTCTCACCCTCTACTTCCCTCACTCTCTCATCCTCTCCTTCCCTCCCTCTCTCATCCTCTCCTTCCCTCCCTCTCTCACCTTGCTTCCCTCCCTCTCTCACCTTGCTTCCCTCCCTCTCTCACCCTGCTTCCCTCCCTCTCTCACCCTGCTTCCCTCCCTCTCTCACCCTGCTTCCCTCCCTCTCTCACCCTGCTTCCCTCCCTCTCACCCTCTACTTCCCTCCCTCTCTCACCCTCTACTTCTCACCCTCTCCTTCCCTCCCTCTCTCATCCTCTCCTTCCCTCCCTCTCTCACCCTCTACTTCCCTCTCTCTTTCACCATCTTCCTCAGCCTCCATCTCCTTTCCCTCCTCTTTTCCCCTCAGTTTTATCACATTCCCAAGTTTCCCCTTCTAGTCTCTCACCCTTTATTGGTATTTTCCTTAACCTGAGAGTTATCGCTTGACCTCCCTCCCTTTTCGTATATTCTTCAGTATATTTTAACGACCTTGGTGTCCACAAAATCCTATTTCGGTTTCATTTTTTTCTTCTTCAGTAAAATGGTTACAGATACGAAAATGCGGTTGACTGCGCACGACACCTGAACGAATATAGGTTATACGCAGCTTCAGGTTTGTCTTAGTCACAACAACGTCAACATGAGCGCGTCTTCGTGTCAGGTATTGACCAACAGTGTGACCTTTTTTTTTGTTGCCATAATTCTAGCACAGTGTTTTAAGGTCAGTATCTGGAAGATACTGACAACAGAGCTGACAGTATCTGGAAGATACTGACAGAGCTGACAGTATCTGGAAGATACTGACAACAGAGCTGACAGTATCTGGAAGATACTGACAACAGAGCTGACAGTATCTGGAAGATACTGACAACAGAGCTGACAGTATCTGGAAGATACTGACAACAGAGTTGACAATATCTGGAAGATACTGACAACAGAGCTGACAGTATCTGGAAGATACTGACAACAGAGCTGACAGTATCTGGAAGATACTGACAACAGAGCTGACAGTATCTGGAAGATACTGACAACAGAGCTGACAATATCTGGAAGATACTGACAACAGAGCTGACAGTATCTGGAAGATACTGACAACAGAGCTGACAGTATCTGGAAGATACTGACAACAGAGCTGACAGTATCTGGAAGATACTGACAACAGAGCTGACAGTATCTGGAAGATACTGACAACAGAGCTGACAGTATCTGGAAGATACTGACAACAGAGCTGACAGTATCTGGAACATACTGACAACAGAGCTGACAGTATCTGGAACATACTGACAACAGAGCTGACAGTATCTGGAACATACTGACAACAGAGCTGACAGTATCTGGAACATACTGACAACAGAGCTGACAGTATCTGGAACATACTGACAACAGAGCTGACAGTATCTGGAACATACTGACAACAGAGCTGACAGTATCTGGAACATACTGACAACAGAGCTGACAGTATCTGGAAGATACTGACAACAGAGCTGACAGTATCTTCCACATACTGACAGCAGAGCTGACAGTATCTTCCACATACTGACAACAGAGCTGACAGTATCTTCCACATACTGACAACAAAGCTGACAGTATCTGGAAGATACTGGCAGCGGCTTGATAAAGCTCCTGGAGAGCGAAACGTTGCCACAAAATGCCACATTAGTTGTATTTGTGTCCTTTTACTTAACATCTGGAAGAATGTTTCACACACTTTACAAGTGTCTACTTGAGGTCACTTCTGCAGGTCACAACGAGTTAGCATTAATAGTGTAAATGTGTTATGCAAGGGACAGCGGGCCTCCAGCAGCAACAGCCTGGTTGACCAGGCAAACACCAGACGACCCTGACCCATGGCCGGGCGCTAGGAGTCGAGAAACCCCCGGAACTCATCAAAGGTGTAAATAGTTGTGATGAATGGTTTGAAAAACCGACAAGTTGAAGATTGAGACACTTATGCAGCATATGGGAATCTTTATTCAGGAAACGTTTCGCCACACAGTGGCTTCATCAGTCCAATACAAAGAGGAAGGCGTAAGGAGAGGAGGAGTATGAGGTAATCAGTCCCTCAGCCTGGAGTCGATGCGTTCAGTCCATCAATCTTGTAGAATGTACAGCATAGGGCCGTAGACGTGGCTTATATACTGTAGTGAGGTGAGGTGAAGCAGGCGGAGGCGGGGTCATAGTGGTACCATCCACTAGTCGAAGTAGGTCTTCGTCCAAAGGTTGAACAAGTGTTGAAGAATTCTTTGTAACAAGATCCCATGATGCTGCAGTGTCTGACAGTTGTGATGAATGGTTTGAAAAACCGACAGTTGAAGATTGATGGTACCACTATGACCTCGCCTCCGCCTGCTTCACCTCACCTCACTACAGTATATAAGCCACGTCTACGGCCCTATGCTGTACATTCTACAAGATTGATGGACTGAACACATCGACTCCAGGCTGAGGGACTGATTACCTCATACTCCTCCTCTCCTTACGCCTTCCTCTTTGTATTGGACTGATGAAGCCACTGTGTGGCGAAACGTTTCCTGAATAAAGATTCCCATATGCTGCATAAGTGTCTCAATCTTCAAAGGTGTAACGTACCTCTGTAATCTGTAAATACCTTTGTAACTTGTCATGATTGTGACCAGACTTACCTGGAGTTCATTACCTTTGTAAATTGTGAGTTCATTACCTTTGTAAATTGTGAGTTCATTACCTTTGTAAATTGTGAGTTCATTGCCTCTGTAACTTGCTCAGCTATCAAAACTTTGGAGTCCAGTCCCTGGACCAATTATGTACCTCTGTAATCTTTTGACTACCGCCCACAGGATGGGTATGGGGTGCATAATAAACATATTAAACTAACTAACTAACTTCAAAGGTGTAAATAAATGGTATAACATACCGACACAATGGAAATATAAATACATAAGTAGTACAATGTGATCCTTTGTTTACAACGTTTCGCCCACACAATGGGATTTATCAAGATCTGTTTGTGACTTGATAAAGCCCACTGTGTGGGCGAAACGTTGTCAATAAAGGCTCACATACTGCTTATGTGTATATATTTCCAACTCATTAAAGGTATCCATCCCATCTCTCCCCCAGTATCTTGTACTCTTGAAGGACTGTCAGCACAGAGGCTCGCAGTATTGAAGATAACACTCGAACCAAGCTGGCTCAAAAGTTTGCTTGCACGCAGAATTTAGAGAGTCCTAAAATGAATTTAGTTAGTCCTAAAATGAATTTAGAGAGTCCTAAAATGAATTTAGAGAGTGCTAAAATGAATTTAGAGAGTCCTAAAATGAATTTAGAGAGTCCTAAAATGAATTTAGAGAGTCCTAAAATGAATTTAGAGAGTCCTAAAATGAATTTAGAGAGTCCTAAAATGAATTTAGAGAGTCCTAAAATGAATTTAGAGAGTCCTAAAATGAATTTAGAGAGTCCTAAAATGAATTTAGAGAGTCCTAAAATGAATTTAGAGTCCTAAAATGAATTTAGAGAGTCCTAAAATGAATTTAGAGAGTCCTAAAATGAATTTAGAGAGTCCTAAAATGAATGTAGAGAGTGCCAAAGTGAATTTAGAGAGTGGTAAAGTGAGTTTAGAGAGTGGTAAAGTGAGTTTAGAGAGTGGTAAAGTGAGTTTAGAGAGTGGTAAAGTGAGTTTAGAGAGTGGTAAAGTGAATTTAGAGAGTGGTAAAGTGAATTTAGAGACAATGCCTGTAAAATTTCTGTACAGCAGTGAATTTAGACGGTACAGCAGTGAATTTAGACAGTACAGCAGTGAGTATTGACAATACGGGAGTGAATTTAGATAATACAGCAGGGATTTAGACAATACAGCAGTGAATTTACAGTACAGCAGTGAATTTAGACAATACAGCAGCGATTTAGACAATGCAGGAGTTTCGATAACACGGGAGTAAATTTAGATAGTACAGCAGTGAATTTAGACAGGATTTGGGAGACAGGAGTGTACACACATTCTTTGTAAATTAAAATACAAACTTCACGTACTGGCCTTTTATTTTAATAAATGTCTGTCAGGCCCTTTAATCAAGAGCAGCACATTTAAATGGATTGATGCACCGTCTTAATTCACTGCTGTACTTAACCTCTTCAAAGGTAAAGTACAACAGTGAATTAAGACGGTACATCAATTCATTTAAATGTATTAGTCTTGATTAAAGGGCCTGACAGACATTTATTAAAATAAAAGGCCAGTACGTGAAGTTTGTATTTTGATTTACAAAGAATGTGTGTACACTCCTGTCTCCCCATTCCTTTTATCATCCTCCCTTTTTTATCCCCTCCTCCTTTCCCCCCTTTCTCCTCTCTCCCCTTTCTCCTCTCTCCCCTTTCTCCTTCTCTCCCCTTTATCTTCCCTCCCCTTCTCTTCCTTTTCTCCTCCCTCCCCTTTGACCTTCCTCCTATTTTCCCTCCCTCCCCTTTGACCTTCCTCCTATTTTCCCTCCCTCTTCCCCTCTCCGCATTCCATTTTTTCGTCTCTTTCTTTCCATTCCTCTCCCTTTTTACTTTTCTCTTTGTTCATTCCAGCTAGAAAATATATTGAGGTCGTTTACTGTCTGCATAGTAAATGAAACATAAACTACCAGAGCACTTCCAACTTATATATTCTATGGAACGGAGAAGAGAAAGCTACATGATAATGTATGCATGGAAGAGACTTGAGGGGTCAGCCCCCCAATCTGCATTCTGAATAACATGTTACTGGGGTGAAAGATATGGAAAGACGTGTAAAATAAACCCCGTGTAATAGCAGGGATACCGTGGGCACAGAACACTGGGTCAACATGTGCGGTCCAAGACTCTTCAACCTGTTGCTACCAGTAGATATTAATAATGTTGCCAGAACTGAGGTAGGACTTTTTAAGAGAAATTGGACTACTATCTGCTGCAAAGGGTAGGTTGTGGTGTCTTTGTAGGTCTTTGGGTCTACATGAGAAAGGAAGAACACTGCAGTAGGCCTACTGGCCCATACTTGGCAAGTCCTTGTCAAACCCACTAACAGAAATATTCGCCCAACCCATTATCAGTGCTACCCGAGGAATATGCATTGATAATCCTGTTAGGTCATGTGCAAGACCCACTCAAATCCAATCCCCTCTCACTCATGTATTTATCTTAGAACACATTTCAAGCTATCCGAGCTTTTAGCTTCAATGACCGTACTAGGCAGACTGTTCCACTCATTAATTACTCTGTTTCCAAACCAGTACTTTACTATATTTGTTCTGAATCTAAATTTATCCGATTTGAATCCATTATTTCGAGTTCTTTCTTGAAGGGATATCCTCAGAACCTGCATTCAAGTCGCACTGATAAAATGTGTCTTAATCTGGAAACAGTTCACATGTACTGTATGTCGTCCTATTCTCCCTCTTCCATTACTCTCTCCCTCTTCCTTTCCAGTTTACTGGTCCAAGTCAGACCGAAACGTCGTCATAAGCTTCTTTCTGCCATGTGCGGGTATTTGTATATTGTGTATGTATACCCTTCTTCTCTCTTAGTCTCCTCCACTTCTGTTTTATCTCAGTCTATATCTCTTCCTTCTCCCTCTCCACTCTCATTCCCCTGCCCTTCCCGTTTCTCCCACTTCTACTGTTCGTCTAACCCTGCCTTGCTACATTTCTCAACCTTCTCACAATGTATGCCTCGCAGACTTTTCCCGCACATCTCGACCGCCTTTACCAGAGACTGCTCCAAACAAACGTAATTCACCTTCCCAGTGTAAAAAAAAAAAAACGAGAAAAAAAGCGCACTGGTTGATCCCTCATCGGAGCGGCCATCAGTGTGTGTTAGTTACCATTTTGTCCTAGGCACATGTCGATTAGACACTAGGCCTGTTGTGTATGAGCACGTGTGTGTGTGTGTGTGTGTGTGTGTTACCAGTTGTCAAATGTACTTGTCGATAGACACGTGGCCTGTGTCTGTCCGTCTGTGTCTGGATTGTGTACTCATCATAGAAGCTATGTATAACTACGGGCATTTTGTATGTATAACTGTCACCCATCTCTGCACATACATCGTATCATGCTGAAATAAATTATTATAGTTATTATTATTATTATTATTATTTTATCTCGTTCTCAGAGGCGTAGTGTAGTTGATCTTTTTTTTTTTTTTTGTGAAACCTCTTTCCCTTCTCTGGCAGCCTAAGCTAGGGGGTTCCTGGTTACCCAGAAAACCCGCCTCCCCGCGGAAGCTCAGTCGTTTGGACTCTGGAGTGTCTGAACCTCCTTCACCGTTCCTCTTAAAAACGTCTAATACAAGCAGTGCCATTTTAAGGCTTAAACTTAACTGTAATTTGCGGTTAAAAAAGTTTTTTTTTTTTTTTTCAAATTTACATTCTCTCTCTCTCTCTATCTCTCTCTCTCTCTCTCTCTCTCTCTCTCTCTCTCTCTCTCTCTCTCTCTCTCTCTCATACATACTATTTAAATTATTTACAAACATTATCTCTCAGTCCACAGTAGGATTCGAATCTACGCATTCAGCATCAAACTACACATAACTTTGGACACACACAAGACCCCCTAATAAGTATGGGCTTCGCTCTCTTGCGAGTTGTTAACCATTGTAAAATCTCCCTGGAAGTTGAATGTACCAGGGACGATGAGGTGAAATAGCGTATGAAAAGCCTGGTGCTCCGGGATGTGGAGAAACAAGGCCTACCTTCACCCCCACCAGCCTATATTTACTTTCTGGCTCTGGGTGTGTGGCAAAATAAATGTGTGCTTTGATGCAGAGTCGCAGGTTCGAATCCTGCCGAGAGATTGTGTGTGTGTGTGCGTGCGTGCATGCGTACTCACCTAGTACTCACCTAGTGCGTGCGTGCGTATGTATGCATGCATGCATATATATAATATATATATATATATATATATATATATATATATATATATATATATATATATATATATTATAAAATCAGCAGTCTGCTAGGCTCGGCTTTCCTGTCTAAACACGCCTTTCATTCAATTATTCATCTGTATATATACATTTAAATGTGCGTTGCAGACTCCAGCTGGCCCTTGCTGGCTCCTGCTTGCCGTTACTGGCTCCTGCTTGCCGTTGCTGGTTCCTGTTTGCTGTTGCTGGTTCCTGTTTGCTGTTACTGGCTACTGCTTGACGTTACTAGCTCCTGCTTGCCGTTGCTGGTTCCTGCTTGCCGTTATTTGTTCCTGCTTGCCGTTGCTGGTTCCTGCTTGCCGTTACTGGCTCCTGCTTACCGTTGCTGGCTCCTGCTTGCCGTTATTGGTTCCTGCTTGTCGCTGCTGGTTCCTGCTTGCCGCTGCTGGTTCCTGCTTGCCGCTGCTGGTTCCTGCTTGCCGTTATTTGTTCCTGCTTGCCGTTGCTGGTTCCTGTTTGCCGTTGCTGGTTACTGCTTGCCGTTACTAGCTCCTGCTTACCGTTGCTAGCTCCTGCTTGCCGTTGCTGGCTCCTGCTTGCCGTTATTGGTTCCTGCTTGTCGTTGCTGGTTCCTGCTTGCCGCTGCTGGTTCCTGCTTGCCGCTGCTGGTTCCTGCTTGCCGCTGCTGGTTCCTGCTTGCCGTTATTTGTTCCTGCTTGCCGTTGCTGGTTCCTGTTTGCCGTTGCTGGTTACTGCTTGCCGTTACTAGCTCCTGCTTACCGTTGCTAGCTCCTGCTTGCCGTTGCTGGCTCCTGCTTGCCGTTATTTGTTCCTGCTTGCCGTTGCTGGTTCCTGCTTGCCGCTGCTGGTTCCTGCTTGCCGCTGCTGGTTCCTCCTTGCCGCTGCTGGTTCCTGCTTGCCGCTGCTGGTTCCTGCTTGCCGCTGCTGGTTCCTGCTTGCCGCTGCTGGTTCCTGCTTGCCGCTGCTGGTTCCTGCTTGCCGCTGCTGGTTCCTGCTTGCCGCTGCTGGTTCCTGCTTGCCGCTGCTGGTTCCTGCTTGCCGTTGCTGGTTCCTGCTTGCCGCTGCTGGTTCCTGCTTGCCGCTGCTGGTTCCTGCTTGCCGCTGCTGGTTCCTGCTTGCCGCTGCTGGTTCCTGCTTGCCGCTGCTGGTTCCTGCTTGCCGCTGCTGGTTCCTGCTTGCCGTTGCTGGTTCCTGTTTGCTGTTACTGGCTACTGCTTGACGTTACTAGCTCCTACTTGCCGTTGCTGGTTCCTGCTTGCCGTTATTTGTTCCTGCTTGCCGTTGCTGGTTACTGCTTGCCGTTACTAGCTCCTGCTTACCGTTGCTAGCTCCTGCTTGCCGTTGCTGGCTCCTGCTTGCCGTTCCTGTCTCCTGCAGTGTTACATACGGGGCTTTGCTCACCTGCTTATTATATTTTATTGCCATATTTTTGCAGCTGGGATTAATTAGCGTCCCGCTTTTCAAAGAATTAGTGTGTTTGGCGAATATTAAATTTCGCGATGGAGGAAGCACAGTATATATAGTTTTTTTTTTTTTTTTTTTTTTTTTTTTTGGTGCGGGCGAATGAGAGTTTCCCGGCCAGAGGCTAAAATTAAATACTGGCGTTTGGTCCTCACTGAAATATATGTTTTAACTGAGGGTGGGTGAGGCTGGTGTCAGGGAGCTTTGTTTAAACTGAGGGACCGTTTTAACCCAGGGACCGTCGTTTTAACTCCGGACCGTTTTAACTCAGGGAGCGTCATTTTAACTCAGGGAGCGTTGTTTTAATTCAGGGAGCGTCATTTTAACTCAGGGAGCGTTGTTTTAATTCAGGGAGCGTCATTTTAACTCAGGGAGCGTTGTTTTAACTCAGGGAGCGTCGTTTTAACTCAGGGAGCGTTGTTTTAACTCAGGGAGCGTTGTTTTAACTCAGGGAGCGTTGTTTTAACTCAGGGAGCATTGTTTTAACTCAGGGAGCATTGTTTTAACTCAGGGAGCATTGTTTTAACTCAGGGAGCATTGTTTTAACTCAGGGACCGTCGTTTTAACTCAGGGAGCATTGTTTTAACTCAGGGAGCATTGTTTTAACTCAGGGAGCATTGTTTTAACTCAGGGAGCATTGTTTTAACTCAGGGAGCATTGTTTTAACTCAGGGAGCATTGTTTTAACTCAGGGACCGTCGTTTTAACTCAGGGAGCATTGTTTTAACTCAGGGAGCATTGTTTTAACTCAGGGAGCATTGTTTTAACTCAGGGAGCATTGTTTTAACTCAGGGAGCATTGTTTTAACTCAGGGAGCGTTGTTTTAACTCAGGGAGCATTGTTTTAACTCAGGGAGCGTTGTTTTAACTCAGGGAGCATTGTTTTAACTCAGGGAGCATTGTTTTAACTCAGGGAGCATTGTTTTAACTCAGGGAGCATTGTTTTAACTCAGGGAGCATTGTTTTAACTCAGGGAGCATTGTTTTAACTCAAGGACCGTCGTTTTAACTCAGGGAGCATTGTTTTAACTCAGGGAGCATTGTTTTAACTCAGGGACCGTCGTTTTAACTCAGGGAGCGTTGTTTTAACTCAGGGAGCATTGTTTTAACTCAGGGAGCATTGTTTTAACTCAGGGAGCATTGTTTTAACTCAGGGAGCATTGTTTTAACTCAGGGAGCATTGTTTTAACTCAGGGAGCATTGTTTTAACTCAGGGAGCATTGTTTTAACTCAGGGAGCATTGTTTTAACTCAGGGAGCATTGTTTTAACTCAGGGAGCATTGTTTTAACTCAGGGAGCATTGTTTTAACTCAGGGAACGGTGAGGCTGTCACTCAGTGGTATACAGAGGTGACGTAATATACTTGGAACCTCCGTTACTGTATACATCTGAGAAAGTCTACTGGGTAGGCGAAACGTTTCGGAAGTAAATGTTAAATTATCTGGGAAAACTTTAATGGAAACTTGTCTGTGATATTCCCATGACCGGTTTTGAGAGTTGTTCTACCTCTCTGAGCCCTAGTTGAGTCTTGGCTTCCTTATTATACCTTTGATATACCTTTGAAGAGTTTCGAGAACTTCTCTACGAGCCCGGCCATGGGCCAGGCTCGTCTGGTGCTTGCCTCGTCAACGAGGCTGTTGCTGCTGGAGGCCCACTGCCCCACATACCCATCACAGCCTGGTTGATCGGGCACCAAGTGAAGATACTTGTCCAGTTTCCTGGACAAGCAGTGTTTCTGATATCTTCTGGTAAGATGTTAAATAGTCTGGGACCCGGGATGTTGATACAGTGTTCACTTGTTGTCCCCACCGCACCCCTGCTCCTCACTGGGTTGACTGCCTGCCCAACCAGGCTGCTGAAGCTGGCGGTCCGCAGGCTCGCATGCAGTGTTAAGAGGGTTATCAAAGCTTATTGCTTGGTTACCATTGAAGACGGGTTGGACAAATATTTTTGTTTGTATACCTGGAGAGTTTTACGGGGGTCAACGCCCCCGCGGCCCGGTCTCTGGCCAGGACTCATGGTGGATTAGGGCCTGTGGGTTGGATTTGAGAAGGACATGCCCAGTATGGGCCAATAGGCCTGTTGCAGTGTTTCTCCTTTCTTATATTCTTATATCTGTCACAGCTTGGTTGATCATGTGATGGAAGTTGTGATCCAGTTTCCTCTTGAGAGCTTCTGCACTTACTCCAACATTTCTGACATCTGCTGGTAGCTGGTTGAAGAGTCTTGGACCATTGATGTTGACACAGGGTTCTCTTACTGTGCCCATGGTGCTGCTGCTTTCCATTAAATGTATTCTATGCTTCCACATATATCTGTCAGTCCAGTAATTATAGTGTGTAGAGTCTAGGCCAACGGATGTTGACACGGTGGATATAAAGGAATTATACCAGATATAACTGATACAGCTGCATATAAGGAACACTTGTAATGTTCAATAAACGATTGTGGCTCAGTAATTGAAATTATAAATAACTGCATTGAAAAAATTATGATTTAAAATAAAGCGGG
>NC_091357.1:7561618-7656618 GCF_038502225.1 Cherax quadricarinatus
AACAAAGTGAAGTATATCACCCCAAGTGGTGAACAAAGTGAAGTATATCACCCCAAGTGGTGAACAAGGTGAAGTACATTACCCTGAGGCTTTTATCCACCCTGGGTGAGGGACGGAGGGCTTCTCCCTGTTCAAGCCATGTTCAAAGTTATGAGCAGAGGATGGGAGCCGGGGTTCAAGTGTTCAACAGATGGTGAATACTGTAGCTGGGGTTGGGGTAGCCAGCTGTGTACTGCCACAACTTTCTTTGTGACGAAACTGGAAACAATTGTAGTGTCTGGCAACACTGGATGATTGTTACACTGTAGGAACACATGCAGTGTGTGTGGCAACACTGTGAGAACACCTGCAGTATGTGTGGCTACACTGTGGATGATTGTTACACTGAACACCTGCAGTGTGTGGCAACACGGTGGATGATTGTTACAGTGTGGGAACACCTGCAGTGTGTGGCAACACGGTGGATGATTGTTACAGTGTGGGAACAGCTGCAGTGTGTGGATATACTGGCAGTAGTTACTCTGTGGGAACATTTGCAGTGTGTGTGTGTACTCACCTATTTGTGGTTGCAGGGGTCGATTCATAGCTCCTGGCCCCGTGTGTGTGTGTGGCTACACTACCCTATTTGTTATACTGTAGGAACAAAATCTAGTTAATGTTCCCTCTCATTTTCCACACTTGAGTTGCTGTAACGACATCTGTCAACTTGAGCTGAGAGGTTTCTGTCAACTTGAGCTGAGAGGTTTCTGTCAACTTGAGCTGAGAGGTTTCTGTCAACTTGAGCTGAGAGGTTTCTGTCAACCTGAGCTGAGAGGTTTCTGTCAACCTGAGCTGAGAGGTTTCTGTCAACCTGAGCTGAGAGGTTTGTCAACCTGAGCTGAGAGGTTTGTCAACCTGAGCTGAGAGGTTTCTGTCAACCTGAGCTGAGAGGTTTCTGTCAACCTGAGCTGAGAGGTTTGTCAACCTGAGCTGAGAGGTTTCTGTCAACCTGAGCTGAGAGGTTTGTCAACCTGAGCTGAGAGGTTTGTCAACCTGAGCTGAGAGGTTTCTGTCAACCTGAGCTGAGAGGTTTCTGTCAACCTGAGCTGAGAGGTTTCTTTCATCCTGTCTGACTGTTGGGTTATCCCAGGTTCTCTACACATATGCTGCTATGTATGATATTCTGTATAAGTGTATTTGTGTATACCTGAACAAACTTACTTATCTTATCCACCTGTCGGCATTGCATACTATTAGTGTATTGTTTCAGGGGTTTGGTTCCAGCAGAGCTGAAGTCACTGTTACTTAATGTTCACTTCTACAAGTACATGATACAACTTATACAGACCATAACTGACATACTACATAGAAAGCCTCTGGTTATGCAGTGCATTTCGGGCAAATTAGGTTAATTTTGTCCCAGGATGCGACCCACACCAGTCGGCTAACATCCATATACTTACTGCTAGGTGAACAGGGATAGCAGGTGTCTAAAGGAAAGACGTGTGAGAGCTGAATGCGATAGCAACTTAGCTACGGGACACTTGGGAAATATCTCTAAGGATGACGCATATCCAAGGTGTAGTTGTATAAGAACTGGAGTTACTATTACTTGGAAATGGAAAATGGTGAAGATAGGAAGTGAATACCTGCTCGATTTCGAATGTAAGAAGTTCAACACTGGATCTACCTGGAGGGTATTCCGGGGATCAGCGCCCCCGGGGCCCGGTCCACGACCAGGCCTCCCGGTGGATCAGGGCCTCATCAACTAGGCTGTTACTGCTGGCCGCAAGTACTCCAATGTACGAACCGCAGCCCGGCTGATCCAGTACTGACTTTAGGTCAGGTAAAGAGTATGTTGAAGAAACCTATCTAGATGTTCAACGCAGTTTTTTGCAGGTGGTGTGAACACTTTGTGCGGTGTGGTTGAAGGGTGGTGAGAGATAGTGAACTTTGAAGGCTAGCACCAGTGTCTTGTGTGTGCTAACCTGGGCAGTGACTACTCAGCCAGGATGGAGGGAAATTCCCTCAACTTCTCTTAGTGTCGTCTATCCTCGTTGTCAAACTTAAGCAAATTATCTTGATGTTACAACTAGTAATATTGGGACCAGCATTAATAATAATAATATAATTATTATTATTATTAGAATGTGTGCTGGCATGGCTATTGCCACCGTCTTTATAGTTTTATTATTATTATTTATTATTATTACTATTAATATATTAAAACTGTAAATGGTGGCAATAGCCATGATAGTACAGAACAGTATTATTATTATAATTACTATTTTTATTAATGGTGGAGTCCCAGACTAGGCTCAGAAAACCCGGGGAAGTTAATCATTTTTCTGGGGCAGCGCTCGGGAATGAGAGAAATGAGGAATGGGGGTTAAATAGGCTTGAACTGAGGAGGGGAGTGTTCGCAGGGTCAGTGTCCCTGCGGTCTGGTCCCAGAGCAGCGTCCCAGGGTCAGTGTCCCTGCGGTCTGGTCCCAGAGCAGCGTCCCAGGGTCAGTGTCCCTGCGGTCTGGTCCCAGAGCAGCGTCCCAGGGTCAGTGTCCCTGCGGTCTGGTCCCAGAGCAGCGTCCCAGGGTCAGTGTCCCTGCGGCTCGGTCCCAGGGCAGTGTCCCAGGGTCAGTGACCCTGCGGCTCGGTCCCAGAGCAGCGTCCCAGGGTCAGTGTCCCTGCGGCTCGGTCCCAGGGTCCCTGCGGCTCGGTCCCAGGGCAGCGTCCCAGGGTCAGTGTCCCTGCGGCTCGGTCCCAGAGCAGCGTCCCAGGGTCAGTGTCCCTGCGGCTCGGTCCTAGAGCAGCGTCCCAGGGTCAGTGTCCCTGCGGCTCGGTCCCAGGGTCCCTGCGGCTCGGTCCCAGGGCAGCGTCCCAGGGTCAGTGTCCCTGCGGCTCGGTCCCAGAGCAGCCTCCCAGGGTCAGTGTCCCTGCGGCTCGGTCCTAGAGCAGCGTCCCAGGGTCAGTGTCCCTGCGGCTCGGTCCCAGGGCAGTGTCCCAGGGTCAGTGACCCTGCGGCTCGGTCCCAGAGCAGCGTCCCAGGGTCAGTGTCCCTGCGGCTCGGTCCCAGAGCAGCGTCCCAGGGTCCCTGCGGCTCGGTCCCAGGGCAGCGTCCCAGGGTCAGTGTCCCTGCGGCTCGGTCCCAGAGCAGCGTCCCAGGGTCAGTGTCCCTGCGGCTCGGTCCCAGAGCAGCCTCCCAGGGTCAGTGTCCCTGCGGCCCGGTCCCAGAGCAGCCTCCCAGGGTCAGTGTCCCTGCGGCTCGGTCCTAGAGCAGCGTCCCAGGGTCAGTGTCCCTGCGGCTCGGTCCCAGAGCAGCCTCCCAGGGTCAGTGTCCCTGCGGCCCGGTCCCAGAGCAGTGTCCCAGGGTCAGTGTCCCTGCGGCCCGGTCCCAGAGCAGCCTCCCAGGGTCAGTGTCCCTGCGGCCCGGTCCCAGAGCAGCATCCCAGGATCAGTGTCCCTGCGGCCCGGTCCCAGAGCAGCCTCCCTGGGTCAGTGTCCCTGCGGCTCGGTCCCAGAGCAGCCTCCCAGGGTCAGTGTCACTGCGGCTCGGTCCCAGAGCAACCTCCCAGGGTCAGTGTCACTTGGCCCGGTCCCAGAGCAACCTCCCAGGGTCAGTGTCCCTGCGGCTCGGTCCCAGAGCAGCCTCCCAGGGTCAGTGTCCCTGCAGCTCGGTCCCAGAGCAACCTCCCAGGGTCAGTGTCCCTGCGGCCCGATCCCAGAGCAACCTCCCAGGGTCAGTGTCCCTGCGGCTTGGTCCCATAGCAGCCTCCCAGGATCAGTGTCCCTGCGGCTCGGTCCCAGAGCAGCCTCCCAGGGTCAGTGTCCCTGCGGCCCGGTCCCAGAGCAGCGTCCCAGGGTCAGTGTCCCTGCGGCCCGGTCCCAGAGCAGCCTCCCAGGGTCAGTGTCCCTGCGGCTCGGTCCCAGAGCAGCCTCCCAGGGTCAGTGTCCCTGCGGCCCAGTCCCAGAGCAGCCTCCCAGGGTCAGTGTCCCTGCGGCTCGGTCCCAGAGCAGCCTCCCAGGGTCAGTGTCCCTGCGGCTAGGTCCCAGAGCAGCCTCCCAGGGTCAGTGTCCCTGCGGCCGAGTCCCAGAGCAGCCTCCCAGGGTCAGTGTCCCTGCGGCTCGGTCCCAGAGCAGCCTCCCAGGGTCAGTGTCCCTGCAGCCCGGTCAAAGAGCAGCCTCCCAGGGTCAGTGTCCCTGCAACCCGATCCTAGAGCAGTGTCCCAGGGTCAGTGTCCCTGCGGCCCGGTCCCAGAGCAGCCTCCCAGGGTCAGTGTCCCTGCGGCCCGGTCCCAGAGCAGCCTCCCAGGGTCAGTGTCCCTGCGGCCCAGTCCCAGAGCAGCCTCCCAGTAGATGGAGAGAAACTGGTTGCTGTCACCACCCTGCCTTTGAGGAACTCCCTCTCATTCCTCCTGTTGCTACTCTTGCAACATTGCATAGCTCCTGATGACGCAAGGAGGCGTATGAAAGATCTTGAACTGAGGATTCCCAGCCCTCATGGCTTGTCTTGCATTGTTAAGATCGCCTATCTGCGATTTTATTGTACATTATATATATATATATATATATATATATATATATATATATATATATATATATATATATATATATATATATATATATATATATATTATATATATGTATATATATATGTGTGTGTGTGTGTGTGTGTGTGTGTGTGTGTGTGTGTGTGTGTGTGTGTGTATGTGTGTGTGTGTGTGTATGTATAATGTCGTGCCGGATAGGTAAAATTCGTCAGTTAGCAAGAACTCATTTCAAATTAAGTTCTTTCTAAAATTTTCTCTTATACGTTTAAATATATATTTTTCCATATTAATGTAAAAATTAGTGATTTTGAGAAAACTTACCTAACCTTATTATAACAAGCGCAATTTAATTTAGCCTAATCCAACTAAATATATTTTAGATAAGTTTACAATAATTTAATAATTAGCACAATGAAATATATATTTTTTGTTTGGCTCAGAATGATTTTTGCGAAATTATTGCATACAGAACTTTTCACTTGCCTTGTTCAATAATTTCGCAAAAAATCATTCTGTAAACTTAGGCTAAATTAAATTGCGCTTGTTATAATAAGGTTAGGTAAGTTTTCTAAGGTTCTTTTGGTACAGAATTATTAATTTTTACATTAACATAAATGAAAAAATATATCTTTAAACGTATAAGAGAAAATTTCAGAAAGGACTTAATTTCACATGAGTTCTTGCTAATTGACCAATTTTACATATTCGGCACGACATATATATATATATATATATATATATATATATATATATATATATATATATATATATATATATATATATATATATATATATATATATGCTTTTTAATCCTCTGTGAACGTATATTAATCGTTAAAAAGCAAAAATATTAATTAAATAAATTCGTTATATCGAGTCATTATTAATGTAATCGTCATGATGTTTTTTCCATTTCAATTTTTTCTTTTGTTTAAGAGAGAAAAAAAAACATTTTTTCCCCAAGCTGTGTTTTTATTTATTTTTTCCCCGAAGTTGAACAACAAACAAGAGTGACAATGTAAGTGTTTTTCCCGTAACTGTGAATAATTTATCAATCTTAATTTACATCAAAACTTGTGAAAACAAGTTTATGTTTGTGTAAGTTGTTAGTGAGGTGGGGAGGGAGGGGGTGATGGGAAATGGGGAGTGATGGAGTTGTAGGGAAGAGTAAATGGGTGGGAAGGAACAGGAAGGAGGTGGGGGAAGAAAGATGGAGTTAAGAGGCAGGGAAGGGATGGGGTGGAGGTAGGGAGGGCAAATAAAAGGTTGGGGGGAAACAGGAGGTTGGGGGAAAAGGAGGTTGGGGGGAACAGGAGGTTGGGGGGAACAGGAGGTTGGGGGGAACAGGAGGTTGGGGAAACAGGTTGGGGAACTATTTGTGGAGGGGATGATTGGGGTTAGTAGGAATAAGGAGGTACTAAAGATAGGGATAAGAATAAATATCGGGAGATATAAGGTAGATAAGAGAGCGATTGATAAACGGGAGATGGGAGAAAGATTTAATTTTTAATTAAAGTTGAATACATCAGCAGTGTGCTGCTACACTATTCTATATGATAGTTACACAGTGGGAACACCAGCAGTGTGCTGCTACACTATTCTATATGATAGTTACACAGTGGGAACATCAGCAGTGTGCTACTACACTATTCTATATGATAGTTACACAGTGGGAACACCAGCAGTGTGCTGCTACACTATTCTATATGACAGTTACACAGTGGGAACATCAGCAGTGTGCTGCTACACTATTCTATATGATAGTTACACAGTGGGAACACCAGCAGTGTGCTGCTACACTATTCTATATGACAGTTACACAGTGGGAACATCAGCAGTGTGCTGCTACACTATTCTATATGATAGTTACACAGTGGGAACACCAGCAGTGTGCTGCTACACTATTCTATATGATAGTTACACAGTGGGAACACCAGCAGTGTGCTGCTACACTATTCTATATGATAGTTACACAGTGGGAACACCAGCAGTGTGCTGCTACACTATTCTATATGATAGTTACACAGTGGGAACACCAGCAGTGTGCTGCTACACTATTCTATATGACAGTTACACAGTGGGAACATCAGCAGTGTGCTGCTACACTATTCTATATGATAGTTACACAGTGGGAACACCAGCAGTGTGCTGCTACACTATTCTATATGACAGTTACACAGTGGGAACATCAGCAGTGTGCTGCTACACTATTCTATATGACAGTTACACAGTGGGAACATCAGCAGTGTGCTGCTACACTATTCTATATGACAGTTACACAGTGGGAACATCAGCAGTGTGCTGCTACACTATTCTATATGATAGTTACACGGTGGGAACATCAGCAGTGTGCTGCTACACTATTCTATATGATAGTTACACAGTGGGAACACCAGCAGTGTGCTGCTACACTATTCTATATGATAGTTACACAGTGGGAACATCAGCAGTGTGCTGCTACACTATTCTATATGATAGTTACACAGTGGGAACATCAGCAGTGTGCTGCTACACTATTCTATATGACAGTTACACAGTGGGAACACCAGCAGTGTGCCGCTACACTATTCTATATGATAGTTTCACAGTGGGAACATCAGCAGTGTGCTGCTACACTATTCTATATGACAGTTACACAGTGGGAACATCAGCAGTGTGCTGCTACACTATTCTATATGATAGTTACACAGTGGGAACACCAGCAGTGTGCTGCTACACTATTCTATATGATAGTTACACAGTGGGAACACCAGCAGTGTGCTGCTACACTATTCTATATGATAGTTACACAGTGGGAACACAGCAGTGTGCTGCTACACTATTCTATATGATAGTTACACAGTGGGAACACCAGCAGTGTGCTGCTACACTATTCTATATAATAGTTACACAGTGGGAACACCAGCAGTGTGCTGCTACACTATTCTATATGATAGTTACACAGTGGGAACATCAGCAGTGTGCTGCTACACTATTCTATATGATAGTTACACAGTGGGAACACCAGCAGTGTGCTGCTACACTATTCTATATGATAGTTACACAGTGGGAACACCAGCAGTGTGCTGCTACACTATTCTATATGATAGTTACACAGTGTGAACACCAGCAGTGTGCTGCTACACTATTCTATATGATAGTTACACAGTGGGAACACCAGCAGTGTGCTGCTACACTATTCTATATGATAGTTACACAGTTGGAACACCAGCAGTGTGCTGCTACACTATTCTATATGATAGTTACACAGTGGGAACACCAGCAGTGTGCTGCTACACTATTCTATATGATAGTTACACAGTGGGAACATCAGCAGTGTGCTGCTACACTATTCTATATGATAGTTACACGGTGGGAACACCAGCAGTGTGCTGCTACACTATTCTATATGATAGTTACACAGTGGGAACACCAGCAGTGTGCTGCTACACTATTCTATATGATAGTTACACAGTGGGAACACCAGCAGTGTGCTGCTACACTATTCTATATGATAGTTACACAGTGGGAACACCAGCAGTGTGCTGCTACACTATTCTATATGATAGTTACACAGTGGGAACACCAGCAGTGTGCTGCTACACTATTCTATATGATAGTTACACAGTGGGAACATCAGCAGTGTGCTGCTACACTATTCTATATGATAGTTACACGGTGGGAACACCAGCAGTGTGCTGCTACACTATTCTATATGATAGTTACACAGTGGGAACACCAGCAGTGTGCTGCTACACTATTCTATATGATAGTTACACAGTGGGAACATCAGCAGTGTGCTGCTACACTATTCTATATGATAGTTACACAGTGGGAACACCAGCAGTGTGCTGCTACACTATTCTATATGATAGTTACACAGTGGGAACACCAGCAGTGTACTGCTACACTATTCTATATGATAGTTACACAGTGGGAACACCAGCAGTGTGCTGCTACACTATTCTATATGATAGTTACACAGTGGGAACATCAGCAGTGTGCTGCTACACTATTCTATATGATAGTTACACGGTGGGAACACCAGCAGTGTGCTGCTACACTATTCTATATGATAGTTACATAGTGGGAACACCAGCAGTGTGCTGCTACACTATTCTATATGATAGTTACACAGTGGGAACACCAGCAGTGTGCTGCTACACTATTCTATATGATAGTTACACAGTGGGAACACCAGCAGTGTGCTGCTACACTATTCTATATGATAGTTTCACAGTGGGAACATCAGCAGTGTGCTGCTACACTATTCTATATGATAGTTACACAGTGGGAACATCAGCAGTGTGCTGCTACACTATTCTATATGATAGTTACACAGTGGGAAGATCAGCAGTGTGCTGCTACACTATTCTATATGATAGTTACACAGTGGGAACACCAGCAGTGTGCCGCTACACTATTCTATATGATAGTTACACAGTGGGAACATCAGCAGTGTGCTGTTACACTATTGTATATGATAGTTACACAGTGGGAACATCACACACACAATCTATTTCTACTCACCTTTGTGTGGTTGCAGGGGTCGATTCACAGCTCCTGGCCCCCTCCTCTTCGCTGGAGGCTACTAGTGTGTGTTGCAGTGTTCATAATTCTTCGCTGTTATTGTTCTGATCATCAGCGTCAATTTTTTTATCATTATCATTTTTATTTTTTCCATTCACTTGGTTGTTGTTCTTCCTACCCCTCTTCCTCTTCTGTGAGGGGAGGAGGGGAGGGGGGCAGGAGTGAAGAAAGAGTAATGGAGTATTGATCTGTCTTGACCTGGTTATCGACCCTGCTGGGTTATCACCCCTCCCTATGCCCACACCTTTCTCCCAACCCTTCCCCACGCCCACACCTCCCCACCCTTCCCCACGCCCACACCTCCCCACCCTTCCCCACGCCCACACCTCCCCACCCTTCCCCACGCCCACACCTCCCCACCCTTCCCCACGCCCACACATTTCTCCCTACCCTTCCCCATGCCCACACCTTTCTTGCCACTCACACCCTCTCCCACTCTCTTCCTCACACCATCACCCCCACTCACATTTCACTCTCCTTCCTGGCATCCTTCATGTGGGGGGGAGGGAGGGCGGTCTTGCTGCTGATGGGCTCTTCTTCCAAGAAATTAGTGCTACTTTCCTCTTCCTTGGATCAGACCTGATTGAATCTCATTACCCAAGCGCTGTATGATCCTGTCGGGTTTAGTACTGGTATATTTGTTTACTCAGACCAGCTGCTGGGACGCCTAGTCTGGGACCGGGCCCCGGAGGCGGTGATCCCCGGAAGCGACTCCAGGTAAACTCCAGATGGTCCAATTGGTTACCTGGAGTTGTTTCCGGCGGTCATCGCCCCCGCGGCCCGGCCCCAGACTAGGCCTAATTTCTGGCCCGATCGATCAAGTTGTTAATGTCTGCATCTTACAGAAGCCGGGCTGTGATTCATACGTTGGTTTACGTGCGGCCAGCAGTAACAACCTGGTTGATCAGGTCCTGATTCACCGCGTGGCCTGGTCATGGGCCGGGCCGCGGGGGCGTTGCGAGAACATAGAACGAGTGACCTGAAGAAATATCATTGACTTGGCATCCAATGTTTTGAAGGTTCTAGTTATCTAGTCTCATTTTTCCTGCAGTTGCGATAATAATGTTGTGCGCCTGGAATGTGAGATTTGACATTATCACTCCCAGGTCTCTCACGTTTGATTTACGTTCTGTTCAGTGGTTCGAGTTTGTCTTGTATGTACTCTGATCGTGAAACCAAGCCGCGGTACGGTGGGGATCGAACTCACGGTGAGCCGTAAAACTCCAGGACAGTGCGTAAGCCGCGAATTCGAGCCTACCCCGTACCGTGGTTTGTTGGCAACTGTGTTATTACAAATTCTGATCTTGCTTGTGTTTCCTCCATTCTTCCGTGACATAGTAACTGAAATGCATCTTCATTGTTACCAGTCTGGTTGATCAGGCCCTGATCAACCGAGAGACCTGGACCGGGCCGCAGGGGCGTTGATCTCCGGAATACCCTCCAGGCAGACTCCAGGTAGTGGCCACTGGAAGGCTTGGTTAGTAAGTGTATTTATGTACGTGTACATAAATACACTTACTAACCAAGTAACTAAATTCCATTGTGGTTCTTGTAATACCAGCTTGGGGGGTCGCTGTGTCCAAGCTGATATAAACCCTGGCTCCCAGTGACGTACTGACAACAATATGTGTATAGTACTTGTGGCATACTTATAGCTAGTTAGGAGGGAGCGGGAGTTGTGTGATGGACGTGGGTGGTAAAGGACCCCAATAGAAGTAAGTCACTGTGTCTGACTTTTTTGGGTTATCCTAGGTTCTCTACACATATGCTGCTATGTATGATAATTCTATGTAACTGTATTTGTGTATACCTGAATAAACTTACTTACTTACTTACTTACTGGGGCGAAAGGGCGTACCGGGATGGAAGTTGGGAGTACTGGGAGGGTAGAGGTGATGGTTGTGAGGGGAGGAAGAGGAGGTGATGGTTGTGAGGGGAGGAAGAGAAGGTGATGGTTGTGAGGGGAGGAAGAGAAGGTGATGGTTGTGAGGGGAGGAAGAGAAGGTGATGGTTGTGAGGGGAGGAAGAGAAGGTGATGGTTGTGAGGGGAGGAAGAGAAGGTGATGGTTGTGAGGGGAGGAAGAGAAGGTGATGGTTGTGAGGGGAGGAAGAGAAGGTGATGGTTGTGAGGGGAGGAAGAGAAGGTGATGGTTGTGAGGGGAGGAAGAGAAGGTGATGGTTGTGAGGGGAGGAAGAGAAGGTGATGGTTGTGAGGGGAGGAAGAGAAGGTGATGGTTGTGAGGGGAGGAAGAGAAGGTGATGGTTGTGAGGGGAGGAAGAGAAGGTGATGGTTGTGAGGGGAGGAAGAGGAGGTGATGGTTGTGAGGGAGGGGAGTACTTGGAGGGAGGGGTATTTGTAGGTGGTGGTTGTGGGGAAGGAGTACTGGGAGGCTGGTAGGTGGTGGTTGTTAGGGTGGGAGGGAGGTAGTGTGGGGAGGGGTGGAGTTAGGTAAACACATCTTGCCTACATCACACTCCTACCTACCTTCACAACTGTTCTTCCCTCGCATGTTTTTTCTCTCCCCACCTATCATCCTCCCCTCCCTCTCTCCCCACCTATCATCCCCCTCTTTCCCTCCCCACCCATCATCCTCCTCTCCCTCCCCACCTATCCTCCCCTCCCTCTCTCCCCACCTATCATCCTCCTCTCTCTCTCTCCCCACCTATCATCTTTCTCTCCCTCTCTCCCCACCTATCATCTTTCCCTCCCTCTCTCCCCACCTATCATCCTCCCCTCCCTCTCTCCCCACCTATCCTCCTCTCCCTCCCCACCTATCATCCTCCTCTCCCTCTCTCCCCACCTATCATCTTTCTCTCCCTCTCTCCCCACCTATCATCTTTCCCTCCCTCTCTCCCCACCTATCATCCTCCCCTCCCTCTCTCCCCACCTATCATCCTCCTCTCCCTCCCCACTTATCATCCTCCTCTCCCTCTCTCCACACCTATCATCTTTCTCTCCCTCTCTCCCCACCTGTCATCTTTCCCTCCCTCTCTCCCCACCTATCATCCTCCCCTCCCTCTCTCCCCACCTATCATCCTCCTCTCCCTCCCCACCTATCATCCTCCTCTCCCTCTCTCCCCACCTATCATCTTTCTCTCCCTCTCTCCCCACCTATCATCTTTCCCTCCCTCTCTCCCCACCTATCATCTTTCCCTCCCTCTCTCCCCACCTATCATCCTCCCCTCCCTCTCTCCCCACCTATCATCCTCCTCTCCCTCCCCACCTATCATCCTCCTCTCCCTCTCTCCCCACCTATCATCTTTCTCTCCCTCTCTCCCCACCTATCATCTTTCCCTCCCTCTCTCCCCACCTATCATCCTCCTCTCCCTCCCCACCTATCATCCTCCTCTCCCTCTCTCCCCACCTCACATTTGCTGAACATGGTAACGTTGATATTTTGAATACAAAGACTGGAGTGAAATTACTGACAATGATGTAGCCTAATAACCATTTTAGTAATTCTCTCTCTCTCTCTCTCTCTCTCTCTCTCTCTCTCTCTCTCTCTCTCTCTCTCTCTCTCTCTCTCTCTCTCTCTCTCTCTCTCTCTCTCTCTCTCTCTCTCTCTCTCTCTGTATATATATATATATATATATATATATATATATATATATATATATATATATATATATATATATATATATATCATTGGTTCCCGCGTATTTCCCAGCCGTCATGACACGAAAGCTGTTTTTAGTAACCCATCTTGCCTGTGTTCGGAACCGTGCGTTTTGGCCTCGTAGTGTCATGGGTTAGTCGAGCATCCTGCTCGCTCTATCATGGTTTACTGCTTGGCATCCAGCCCACCGGGATAGCTTCATAAGCGGACACCGTGGGTCTGAAATTCGATGCGGCGGCGCGGTTTGAGGTGGGTAAGCCGAAGCCGGAGCTCGGGGTAGCGAGCCGGACGTGGCCCCTTTGGGGCGGAGCCATGATTCACTGCTGTGACGTCACGTGATTAAACACGGCCATGTATTTTGAAAGAATTTTTGCATGGGTGGGGGTTGGGGGATGAATGGGCGGGGGTTGGGGGATGAATGGGCGGGAGTTGGGGGCTGAATGGGCGGGGGGTGGGGGATGAATGGGCGGGGGGTGGGCGATGAATGGGCGGGGGGTTGGGGGATGAATGGGCGGGGGTTAGGGGATGAATAGGCGGGGGTTGGGGGATGAATGGGCGGGGTTGGGGGATGAATAGGCGGGGGTTGGGGGATGAATGGGCGGGGGTTGGGGATGAATGGGCGGGGGTTGGGGGATGAATAGGCGGGGGTTGGGGGATGAATAGGCGGGGGTTGGGGTATGAATGGGCAGGGGTTGGGGGATGAATGGGCGGAGGTTGGGGGATGAATAGGCGGGGGTTGGGGGATGAATGGGCGGGGGTTGGGGATGAATGGGCGGGGGTTGGAGGTGAATAGGCGGGGGTTGGGGGATGAATGGGCGGGGGTTGGGGGATGAATGGGCGGGGGTTGGGGGATGAATGGGCGGGGGTTGGGGGATGAATGGGCGGGGGTTGGGGGATGAATGGGTGGGGGTTGGGGGATGAATAGGAGGGGGTTGGGGGATGAATGGGCGGGGGTTGGGGGATGAATGGGCGGGGGTTGGGGGATGAATGGGCGGGGGTTGGAGGATGAATGGGCGGGGGTTGGAGGATGAATGGGCGGGGGTTGGGGGATGAATGGGCGGGGGTTGGGGGATGAATGGGCGGGGGTTGGAGGATGAATGGGCGGGGGTTGGGGGATAAATGGGGGGTTGGGGGATGAAAGGGCGATGGTTGGGGATGAATGGGCGGGGGTTGGGGGATGAATGGGTGGGGGTTGGGTGATGAATGGGCGGGGGTTGGGGGATGAATGGGCGGGGGTTGGAGGGTGAATGGGCGGGGGTTGGGGGATGAATGGGCGGGGGTTGGGGGATGAATGGGCGGGTGTTGGGGATGAATGGGCGGGGGTTGTGGGATGAATGGGCGGGGGTTGGGGATGAATGGGCGGGGGTTGGAGGATGAATGGGCGGGGGTTGGAGGATGAATGGGCGGGGGTTGGGGATGAATGGGCGGGGGTTGTGGGATGAATGGGCGGGGGTTGTGGGATGAATGGGCGGGGGTTGGAGGATGAATGGGCGGGGGTTGGGGATGAATGGGCGGGGGTTGGGGATGAATGGGCGGGGGTTGGGGATGAATGGGCGGGGGTTGGAGGATGAATGGGCGGGGGTTGGGGATGAATGGGCGGGGGTTGTGGGATGAATGGGCGGGGGTTGGGGATGAATGGGCGGGGGTTGGGGATGAATGGGGGGGTTGGGGGATGAATGGGCGGGGGTTGGGGATGAATGGGGGGGGAGGGGTTCCCTCCCCATACCACTTAAAATAATGGGTATTTTAGTTGTCTTTCTGACTATGTTAGTTATCTTTGTGTTCTAGTTATCTCTCTCATAGTTCTGGTTATGTCTCTCATAAATCTGGTTATCTCTCATAAACCATACGATGGGTGGGGATAGAACCCGCGGTCAGAGTGTCTCAAAACTCCAGACCGTCGCGTTAGCCACTGGACCAGCTAGCCACAATAAGATTCATCCAACTAGGTATATTTCTACACCATAGGAAGGTTGGCACAGGCACCACTGTGACCACAAATGCAAGTTTTATACCTAGTTGGATGAATCCTATTGTGGCTAGCTGGTCCAGTGGCTAACGCGACGGTCTGGAGTTTTGAGACTCTATGACCGCTGGTTCTATCCCCGTCCGTCGTATGGTTTGTTTGCAATCGTGTCATTACGTTTTCGTGAGTCATATCTCTTATAGCTCTGGTATCTCTCTCATAGTTCTAGTTATCTCTCATAGTTCTAGTTATCTCTCATAGTTCTAGTTATCTCTCATAGTTCTAGTTATCTCTCATAGTTCTAGTTATCTCTCATAGTTCTAGTTATCTCTCATAGTTCTAGTTATCTCTCATAGTTCTGGTTATCTCTCATAGTTCTGGTTATCTCTCATAGTTCTGGTTATCTCTCACAGTTCTAGTTATCTCTCATAGTTCTAGTTATCTCTCATAGTTCTAGTTATCTCTCATAGTTCTAGTTATCTCTCATAGTTCTAGTTATCTCTCATAGTTCTAGTTATCTCTCATAGTTCTAGTTATCTCTCATAGTTCTAGTTATCTCTCATAGTTCTGGTTATCTCTCATAGTTCTAGTTATCTCTCATAGTTCTGGTTATCTCTCATAGTTCTGGTTATCTCTCACAGTTCTGGTTATCTCTCACAGTTCTGGTTATCTCTCATAGTTCTGGTTATCTCTCATAGTTCTGGTTATCTCTCATAGTTCTGGTTATCTCTCACAGTTCTGGTTATCTCTCACAGTTCTAGTTATCTCTCATAGTTCTGGTTATCTCTCACAGTTCTAGTTATCTCTCACAGTTCTGGTTATCTCTCACAGTTCTGGTTATCTCTCATAGTTCTGGTTATCTCTCACAGTTCTGGTTATCTCTCACAGTTCTGGTTATCTCTCACAGTTCTGGTTATCTCTCATAGTTCTGGTTATCTCTCACAGTTCTGGTTATCTCTCACAGTTCTGATTATCTCTCACAGTTCTGGTTATCTCTCATAGTTCTGGTTATCTCTCATAGTTCTGGTTATCTCTCACAGTTCTGGTTATCTCTCATAGTTCTGGTTATCTCTCACAGTTCTGGTTATCTCTCACAGTTCTGGTTATCTCTCATAGTTCTGGTTATCTCTCACAGTTCTAGTTATCTCTCACAGTTCTGGTTATCTCTCATAGTTCTAGTTATCTCTCATAGTTCTAGTTATCTCTCACAGTTCTGGTTATCTCTCATAGTTCTGGTTATCTCTCACAGTTCTGGTTATCTCTCACAGTTCTAGTTATCTCTCATAGTTCTGGTTATCTCTCATAGTTCTAGTTATCTCTCACAGTTCTAGTTATCTCTCATAGTTCTGGTTATCTCTCATAGTTCTAGTTATCTCTCATAGTTCTGGTTATCTCTCATAGTTCTAGTTATCTCTCATAGTTCTGGTTATCTCTCATAGTTCTAGTTATCTCTCATAGTTCTGGTTATCTCTCATAGTTCTAGTTATCTCTCATAGTTCTGGTTATCTCTCATAGTTCTAGTTATCTCTCATAGTTCTAGTTATCTCTCATAGTTCTAGTTATCTCTCATAGTTCTAGTTATCTCTCATAGTTCTGGTTATCTCTCTCACAGTTCTGGTAATCTTACACTTCATGTCAAGATATCTTATTAATAAAAATAAAATACCAGATATACTAAGCAAATTTCCTAAATTTGCTTGTAACAGATAAGTGAACTATAGATATGTAGATATAAATCCATATGTATTCCTGTTAACACTTTGGTGCCTAGCTCCTGGGCCTTTTGTGTATCCATATGCTCTTGCGCTACCCTCCACAGGATAGATATGAGGTGCACAATACACTAGCCACTTCGGTGGCAAAATCTAAAAATCTAAATCTCTCTCACACTTCTGGTTACCTCTCTCACTTCTGGTTAGCTCTCGCGATTCTGGTTATCTCTCTCACACTTCTGGTTATCTCTCTCACACTTCTGGTTACCTCTCTCACTTCTGGTTAGCTCTCGCGATTCTGGTTATCTCTCTCACACTTCTGGTTATCTCTCTCACACTTCTGGTTACCTCTCTCACTTCTGGTTATCTCTCACACTTCTGTTTATCTCTCTCACACTTCTGGTTATCTCTCTCACACTTCTGGTTATCTCTCTCACTTCTGGTTATCTCTCTCACACTTCTGGTTATCATAGACTCCTGGTTATCAAGAGGGAACTGGACAGATACGTACAGTCAGTGCCGGATGAGCCGGGCTGTGTTTCGTACGTTGGACTGCGTGCGGCCAGTAGTAACAGCCTGGTTGATCAGGCCCTGAGTGGGCAGTGTTACCACAGCGAAGTGGGCGGTATTACCACAGCGGAGTGGGCGGTGTTACCACAACGGAGTGGGCGGTGTTGCCACAGCAGAGTGGGCGGTATTAGCACAACAGAGTGGGGGCGGTGTCATCATAGTGGGTAGCGAGCAGTTTGGACACGCAGTGTTAATAATGATGATAAGTTCCAGCTGTTTAGATATGGAAAGAAAGGAGAACTCTAAACAGACACTGTATACAAAACTAAAGAGGACCGTCAGATATAGCAGCAGGAACACGTGAAAGACCTAAGAGTAATTATGTCTTTCAAAGAACACAATGAGGCCAGGGAGATGACAGGGTTGATAATGAGAACTTTCAAAACAAGGGAAATAGTGCCAGTAGTGACACTTTTAAAGTAGCTTGTGCTCTTTCGTTTAGAATATTGTTCGGTGTTGACGGCCCCGTTCAGGCCAGGAGAAATACCGGAGCTGGAACAGATACAGAGATTTATAGCCCGCATAGAGCCAATGAAGAATTTAAATTACTCGGAACACCTCAGAGTACTAAATATGTACTCACTGGGGCAGAGAAATACGTGATTACAAGTGGAAAGTACTTGAGGTCCTTGTCCTAAATCTGTACACTGCCATAACATACTGGAGTGAGAGATATGAGAAAAAATATACAATAAACTTAGTATAAAGCAGGGACGCCGTGGCCACAATAAGAGAACATTGTATCAACATTCATGGCCCCAGATTATTCAACATCTTACCAGAAGATATCAGAAACACTGCTGGAACAAGTGTAGAAGTCTTCAAGAGGAAACTGGACAAGTATCTTCACCAGGTGCCAGATCAACCAGGTTGTGATGGATATGTGGGGCAGCGGGCCGCCAGCAGCAACAGCCTGGTTGAAGAAGACACGTGCAACATTTGGGAATCTTTATTGAAGAAACATTTCACCAGTCAACGGCTTCTTCAGTCCAATACGGAAAACGGTGGAAGGTGAGTTTGAGGTAATCAGTCCCTCAGCCTGGAGGGCTGAAAATTACAGTATTCCTCAAGATTGACGGACTAAACACGGAGACTCCTGAATGAGGGACTGATTACCTCAAACTCCTCGTCTCCCACCGCTCTTTGTATGGACTGAAGAATTCACTGGCTGGCGAAAAGTTCCCTTAATAATGATTCCAAAATGTTGCACATGTCTCATCCTTCAAGTTGTCGATTTTGTAAACCATTTACATCACAACAGCCAGATTGAACAGACAAGCCTGGCCTAGGGCCGGGCTGCGGAAGTAGGAAAACTCTTTAAACCCATCACAGGGATATCAGCGGTGTAGGTGGGTATGGTAATGAGGCCCTTGTTCGGACACGTGTCTCAACCGCTGGACACGGCTTAATGAATGGCTCGTCAGAGATAGCAGGTGAACATCAAAATGGTATGCAATACCGACAGGTTGTTAGGTAAGACACATATGCAACAGTTAGACAACTTTATTCCGAAACGTTTCGCCTACACAGTAGGCTTCTTCAGTCGAATACAGAAAGTAGGCAGGAACAGTAGAGATGTGAAGACGATGTAATCAGTCCATCACCCTTAAAGTCGTAGAATTTGAGGTTGTCAGTCCCTCGGCCTAGAGAAGTTCAGTTCCATAGTCAGGAACTATCTGAAGATCAAGCGACAGTGCGGAGACTTAAATACTGTCGGAAGGAGAGGTGCAGGGTAGTAGTAGTAGTAGTAGTAGTAGTAGTAGTAGTAGTAGTAGTAGTAGTGAGAGGCAACTGAGAGGTCATGTCCCTCTCAGATCCAACCCTTCTCACTTGAAAAGCTTGTCCAAGGTGTTTTCTGTACCAAGATGCCACGTGTTGCAGTGTCTGACAAGATGAACATCAAAATGGTATGCAATACCGACAGGTTGTTAGGTAAGACACATATGCAACAGTTAGACAACTTTATTCCGAAACGTTTCGCCTACACAGTAGGCTTCTTCAGTCGAATACAGAAAGTAGGCAGGAACAGTAGAGATGTGAAGACGATGTAATCAGTCCATCACCCTTAAAGTCGTAGAATTTGAGGTTGTCAGTCCCTCGGCCTAGAGAAGTTCAGTTCCATAGTCAGGAACTATCTGAAGATCAAGCGACAGTGCGGAGACTTAAATACTGTCGGAAGGAGAGGTGCAGGGTAGTAGTAGTAGTAGTAGTAGTAGTAGTAGTAGTAGTAGTAGTAGTAGTGAGAGGCAACTGAGAGGTCATGTCCCTCTCAGATCCAACCCTTCTCACTTGAAAAGCTTGTCCAAGGTGTTTTCTGTACCAAGATGCCACGTGTTGCAGTGTCTGACAAGATGAACATCAAAATGGTATGCAATACCGACAGGTTGTTAGGTAAGACACATATGCAACAGTTAGACAACTTTATTCCGAAACGTTTCGCCTACACAGTAGGCTTCTTCAGTCGAATACAGAAAGTAGGCAGGAACAGTAGAGATGTGAAGACGATGTAATCAGTCCATCACCCTTAAAGTCGTAGAATTTGAGGTTGTCAGTCCCTCGGCCTAGAGAAGTTCAGTTCCATAGTCAGGAACTATCTGAAGATCAAGCGACAGTGCGGAGACTTAAATACTGTCGGAAGGAGAGGTGCAGGGTAGTAGTAGTAGTAGTAGTAGTAGTAGTAGTAGTAGTAGTAGTAGTAGTGAGAGGCAACTGAGAGGTCATGTCCCTCTCAGATCCAACCCTTCTCACTTGAAAAGCTTGTCCAAGGTGTTTTCTGTACCAAGATGCCACGTGTTGCAGTGTCTGACAAGATGAACATCAAAATGGTATGCAATACCGACAGGTTGTTAGGTAAGACACATATGCAACAGTTAGACAACTTTATTCCGAAACGTTTCGCCTACACAGTAGGCTTCTTCAGTCGAATACAGAAAGTAGGCAGGAACAGTAGAGATGTGAAGACGATGTAATCAGTCCATCACCCTTAAAGTCGTAGAATTTGAGGTTGTCAGTCCCTCGGCCTAGAGAAGTTCAGTTCCATAGTCAGGAACTATCTGAAGATCAAGCGACAGTGCGGAGACTTAAATACTGTCGGAAGGAGAGGTGCAGGGTAGTAGTAGTAGTAGTAGTAGTAGTAGTAGTAGTAGTAGTGAGAGGCAACTGAGAGGTCATGTCCCTCTCAGATCCAACCCTTCTCACTTGAAAAGCTTGTCCAAGGTGTTTTCTGTACCAAGATGCCACGTGTTGCAGTGTCTGACAAGATGAACATCAAAATGGTATGCAATACCGACAGGTTGTTAGGTAAGACACATATGCAACAGTTAGACAACTTTATTCCGAAACGTTTCGCCTACACAGTAGGCTTCTTCAGTCGAATTCTACGACTTTAAGGGTGATGGACTGATTACATCGTCTTCACATCTCTACTGTTCCTGCCTACTTTCTGTATTCGACTGAAGAAGCCTACTGTGTAGGCGAAACGTTTCGGAATAAAGTTGTCTAACTGTTGCATATGTGTCTTACCTAACAACCTGTCGGTATTGCATACCATTTTGATGTTCATCTTGTCAGACACTGCAACACGTGGCATCTTGGTACAGAAAACACCTTGGACAAGCTTTTCAAGTGAGAAGGGTTGGATCTGAGAGGGACATGACCTCTCAGTTGCCTCTCACTACTACTACTACTACTACTACTACTACTACTACTACTACTACTACTACCCTGCACCTCTCCTTCCGACAGTATTTAAGTCTCCGCACTGTCGCTTGATCTTCAGATAGTTCCTGACTATGGAACTGAACTTCTCTAGGCCGAGGGACTGACAACCTCAAATTCTACGACTTTAAGGGTGATGGACTGATTACATCGTCTTCACATCTCTACTGTTCCTGCCTACTTTCTGTATTCGACTGAAGAAGCCTACTGTGTAGGCGAAACGTTTCGGAATAAAGTTGTCTAACTGTTGCATATGTGTCTTACCTAACAACCTGTCGGTATTGCATACCATTTTGATGTTCATCTTGTCAGACACTGCAACACGTGGCATCTTGGTACAGAAAACACCTTGGACAAGCTTTTCAAGTGAGAAGGGTTGGATCTGAGAGGGACATGACCTCTCAGTTGCCTCTCACTACTACTACTACTACTACTACTACTACTACTACTACTACTACTACTACCCTGCACCTCTCCTTCCGACAGTATTTAAGTCTCCGCACTGTCGCTTGATCTTCAGATAGTTCCTGACTATGGAACTGAACTTCTCTAGGCCGAGGGACTGACAACCTCAAATTCTACGACTTTAAGGGTGATGGACTGATTACATCGTCTTCACATCTCTACTGTTCCTGCCTACTTTCTGTATTCGACTGAAGAAGCCTACTGTGTAGGCGAAACGTTTCGGAATAAAGTTGTCTAACTGTTGCATATGTGTCTTACCTAACAACCTGTCGGTATTGCATACCATTTTGATGTTCATCTTGTCAGACACTGCAACACGTGGCATCTTGGTACAGAAAACACCTTGGACAAGCTTTTCAAGTGAGAAGGGTTGGATCTGAGAGGGACATGACCTCTCAGTTGCCTCTCACTACTACTACTACTACTACTACTACTACTACTACTACTACTACTACTACCCTGCACCTCTCCTTCCGACAGTATTTAAGTCTCCGCACTGTCGCTTGATCTTCAGATAGTTCCTGACTATGGAACTGAACTTCTCTAGGCCGAGGGACTGACAACCTCAAATTCTACGACTTTAAGGGTGATGGACTGATTACATCGTCTTCACATCTCTACTGTTCCTGCCTACTTTCTGTATTCGACTGAAGAAGCCTACTGTGTAGGCGAAACGTTTCGGAATAAAGTTGTCTAACTGTTGCATATGTGTCTTACCTAACAACCTGTCGGTATTGCATACCATTTTGATGTTCATCTTGTCAGACACTGCAACACGTGGCATCTTGGTACAGAAAACACCTTGGACAAGCTTTTCAAGTGAGAAGGGTTGGATCTGAGAGGGACATGACCTCTCAGTTGCCTCTCACTACTACTACTACTACTACTACTACTACTACTACTACTACTACTACTACCCTGCACCTCTCCTTCCGACAGTATTTAAGTCTCCGCACTGTCGCTTGATCTTCAGATAGTTCCTGACTATGGAACTGAACTTCTCTAGGCCGAGGGACTGACAACCTCAAATTCTACGACTTTAAGGGTGATGGACTGATTACATCGTCTTCACATCTCTACTGTTCCTGCCTACTTTCTGTATTCGACTGAAGAAGCCTACTGTGTAGGCGAAACGTTTCGGAATAAAGTTGTCTAACTGTTGCATATGTGTCTTACCTAACAACCTGTCGGTATTGCATACCATTTTGATGTTCATCTTGTCAGACACTGCAACACGTGGCATCTTGGTACAGAAAACACCTTGGACAAGCTTTTCAAGTGAGAAGGGTTCGATCTGAGAGGGACATGACCTCTCAGTTGCCTCTCACTACTACTACTACTACTACTACTACTACTACTACTACTACTACTACTACCCTGCACCTCTCCTTCCGACAGTATTTAAGTCTCCGCACTGTCGCTTGATCTTCAGATAGTTCCTGACTATGGAACTGAACTTCTCTAGGCCGAGGGACTGACAACCTCAAATTCTACGACTTTAAGGGTGATGGACTGATTACATCGTCTTCACATCTCTACTGTTCCTGCCTACTTTCTGTATTCGACTGAAGAAGCCTACTGTGTAGGCGAAACGTTTCGGAATAAAGTTGTCTAACTGTTGCATATGTGTCTTACCTAACAACAGAGATAGCAGGTGTTACTGCCTCCCTGATCTACATGGCCCAGGTACCCACGGACAAGTTAGTGTACCCAGGGATGGGCACGCACGCACGAACACGTACACGGATGCAAACAGTTATAACAGATCCGTATAGTGCGTGAGCTATACCAGTTAATGAAGGAACAACGAACAAGGTCAAGACCAACAGCTGTACCCAACCCCTTTAATAATAATAATAATCTTTATTTGTACAACGTATACAGACCATAGCTGACATCAACGACATGCTATATAGAAAGCCCCTGGTTATGCAGAGCTTATCTAGCAAATTAGCTTAATTTTGTCCCAGGATGCGACCTGCACCAGTCGACTAACACTCGGGTACCTATTTTACTGCTAGGTGAAGAGGTCGTAATGACACGATTGCAAACAAACCATACCCCCGGCCGGGATTGAACCCGCGGTCATAGAGTCTCAAAACTCCAGCCCGTCGCGTTAGTCACTAGAGATTCGTCTGTAAAAACTTGCATTTGTGGTCACAGTGGTGCCTGTGCTAACCTTCCTATGGTGTAGAAATATACCTAGTTGGACGAATCTTATTGTGGCTAGCTGGTCCAGTGGCTAACGCGACGGTCTGGAGTTCTGAGACTCTATGACCGCGGGTTCAATCCCGGCCGGGGGTATGGTTTGAGGTGAAGAGGTACAGCAGGTATCTTAAGGAAACGTGTCCTAATGTTACCACCCGTACCGGGGATCAAACCACGGACGTCAGTGTGTGAGCTGAGTGCGCTACCAATCGAGCTACATGGCCCTACCCCTATACACCCTATTTTTGTTCACTGGGGATTGTGAGGCCGCTAGCAGCAACAGCCTGGTTGACCAAACAAACACCAAATAAGCCTGGCCCAGGGCATGGTTGCGTGAGCAGGACAACCCAGTAAACCAGTCAAGAGTTTACCAAAGATACAAGTCACTTTCTGAGGAGGTAGAGTGCCCGAGTACTTGTGAGTCACTTTCTGAGGAGGTAGAGTGCCCGAGTACTTGTGAGTCACTTTCTGAGGAGGTAGAGTGCCCGAGTACTTGTGAGTCACTTTCTGAGGAGGTAGAGTGCCCGAGTACTTGTGAGTCACTTTCTGAGGAGGTAGAGTGCCCGAGTACTTGTGAGTCACTTTCTGAGGAGGTAGAGTGCCCGAGTACTTGTGAGTCACTTTCTGAGGAGGTAGAGTGTCCGAGTACTTGTGAGTCACTTTCTGAGGAGGTAGAGTGCCCGAGTCCTTGCGAGTCACTTTCTGAGGAGGTAGAGTGTCCGAGTACTTGCGAGTCACTTTCTGAGGAGGTAGAGTGCCCGAGTACTTGTGAGTCACTTTCTGAGGAGATAGTGTCCGAGTACTTGTGAGTCTTCACTAGAAGTTCTTGCCTGACCTGCGGGTGACATTCTAGGTTCTCTCTTCAGAGTAACCATCGGAGGTGTCACATTAAGTAAACTCTGGAAACTCATCGTAGGTATACACTTCCAGCATTGCTTCTCACATACGTAGCTAAGTTCTTGATATAATAACAAAAAAGGGCACAGTACCGTGACTGGAACGATAAACAACTAACCCTCACATAGAGGAGAGGAGCTTACGACGACGTTTCGATCTGACTTGGACCATATACGAAGTCACACTAACGAGAAGGAGAGCAGAATGGGTATATATAGGCAGGAGGTGGTAGTATATATACTCCTCCTGCTCTCCTTTTTCGTTAGTGTGACTTTGTAAATGGTCCGAGTCCGACCGAAACGTCGTCGTTCGCTCCTCTCTTCTATGTGCGAGTTATTTGTGTATTCTTGATACAATCTTCTGCTATAGCAGATGTGGGCCACATGATAACCCGTAGACGAGCACAGACATTTAGGATGGTTGCATCAACAGGAGAGTTAGTTGATCACAGCTTGATAAGACATGGGCTACACTTGGTATCTTTGCTACCAGCACATTTCGTCTCCACAAGAAGGTTCTTCAGTTCGATACCGGCGAATATAACATTGCAAACGAAATTATTTTGAATTAGTATTATTCTGTGATATATATATATATATATATATATATATATATATATATATATATATATATATATATATATATATATAATGTCGTGCCGAATAGGCAGAACTTGCGATCTTGGCTTAAATAGCAACGCTCATCTTGTCATATAGGACAAATGAAAATTTGTGTATGCAATAATTTCGCCAAAATCATTCTGAATCTAACGAAAAAAATATATTTCACTGTGTTTGTTTAGTATTAAATTATTGTAAACAAATCTAAAATATATTTAGTTGGGTTAGGCTAAAATAAATTGTTCTTGTTATAATAAGGTTAGGTAAGTTTTCTAACATTCTTCTGGTGCAAAATTAAATTTTTTTACATTAACATTAATGAAAAAAATATATCTTTGAACGTATAACAGAAAATTTTAGAAAGGACTTAATTTTAAATGAGTTCTTGCTAATTGACCAGTTTTACATATTCGGCACGACATACATATATATATATATATATATATATATATATATATATATATATATATATATATATATATATATATATATATATATATATATATATATATGAGAGAGAGAACTCCTGGGGGCAGAAGCTGTGAATCGACCCTTGCAACCACAACTAGGTGAGTACAAACACATACACTACCATAATATGGAAAAGGCTTCGAATTAGTCCGGTCATTATAATGCAGACGAAACGCTAAACCCAAAAGGGCCATACACCGCTCCTCTGATTAGACCTAGAGCTTTAAAAAGAAATATAACTAACAGGTTTGTGAAGACTTACGAAGTCCAGAATCAGTCACAGGTGTATCATGCAGGTGTGGTGACGCAGGTATAGAGTACGACTGGGAGGGTGGGAGGAGATATGATTACGACATGAAAGATCGATGTCTGAATTAGAGAGGGAAGGGACTGACTGGTTCGATACACTAGGACCAGGAACACAGGGTCATACCTGGAGTCTCGGGGGGTTCACGGTCCGGTCCCAGACCAGGCCTCCTGGTTGCTGGCTTGATAGATCATACTGTTAGTGCCTGCCGCCTGCAGTCCGACATATGCACCACAACCCGGCTGATCAGGAACTGTTTGAGGAATCATGGATGGAAGTAGTGAACCAGAATTTTATTCACAGTTTTTCAAATTTTGTAAAAAAAACAATGTGACATCAAAACGTCTATTATATTACCTTTACAGTGACATCAAAACGTCTATTATATTAGCTTAACAGTGACATCAAAACGTCTATTATATTACCTTAACAGTGACATCAAAACGTCTATTATATTACCTTAACAGTGACATCAAAACGTCTATTATATTACCTTAACAGTGACATCAAAACGTCTATTATATTACCTTAACAGTGACATCAAAACGTCTATTATATTACCTTAACAGTGACATCAAAACGTCTATTATATTACCTTAACAGTGACATCAAAACAACGTCTTTTAAATTACCTTAACAGTGACATCAAAACAACGTCTATTAAATTACCTTAACAGTGACATCAAAACAACGTCTATTAAATTACCTTAACAGTGACATCAAAGCAACGTCTTTTAAATTACCTTAACAGTGACGTCAAAGCAACGTCTTTTAAATTACCTTAACAGTGACATCAAAACAACGTCGGTTAAATTACGTAACAATGTGACATCAAAACAACGTCTGTTAAATTACCTTAACAAACAACTGTTAATATGCAAATCAATGGCTAAACAAATATAAGTGTAAAAGAAAATCGTGTTGAGTGTAACATGAAAATGCACCGGGCGGACACTAACAGTTTGATCGATCTGGCCAGGAAGTCTAGTGTGGGACCGGGCCGCAGGGGCGGTGACCCCCGCCAGAGACCCCAGGTAACCAGACGAAGGTTTTTGTGAGCTACGGGTATTAATAAACTAAAGTAAAAGTTTTTTTTATGCTGCTGCCAACACATGTTTCTCTGAATGTTAGCTAACCAGATCAGGTTGAGTTGAGTTTTTATGTTAATTTGTTTCGTAATATTGTGGTTGTGAGGTAATACCTGTGTGTGTGTGTGTGTGTGTGTGTGTGTGTGTGTGTGTGTGTGTGTGTGTGTGTGTGTACTCACCTAGTTGTACTCACCTAGTTGAGGTTGCGGGGGTCGAGTCCGAGCTCCTGGCCCCGCCTCTTCACTGATCGCTACTAGGTCACTCTCCCTGAGCCGTGAGCTTTATCATACCTCTGCTTAAAGCTATGTATGGATCCTGCCTCCACTACATCACTTTCCAAACTATTCCACTTACTGACTACTCTGTGGCTGAAGAAATACTTCCTAACATCCCTGTGATTCATCTGTGTCTTCAGCTTCCAACTGTGTCCCCTTGTTACTGTGTCCAATCTCTGGAACATCCTGTCTTTGTCCACCTTGTCAATTCCTCTCAGTATTTTGTATGTCGTTATCATGTCCCCCCTATCTCTCCTGTCCTCCAGTGTCGTCAGGTTGATTTCCCTTAACCTCTCCTCGTAGGACATACCTCTTAGCTCTGGGACTAGTCTTGTTGCAAACCTTTGCACTTTCTCTAGTTTCTTCACGTGCTTGGCTAGGTGTGGGTTCCAAACTGGTGCCGCATACTCCAATATGGGCCTAACATACACGGTGTACAGGGTCCTGAATGATTCCTTATTAAGATGTCGGAATGCTGTTCTGAGGTTTGCTAGGCGCCCATATGCTGCAGCAGTTATTTGGTTGATGTGCGCTTCAGGAGATGTGCCTGGTGTTATACTCACCCCAAGATCTTTTTCCTTGAGTGAGGTTTGTAGTCTCTGACCCCCTAGACTGTACTCCGTCTGCGGCCTTCTTTGCCCTTCCCCAATCTTCATGACTTTGCACTTGGTGGGATTGAACTCCAGGAGCCAATTGCTGGACCAGGTCTGCAGCCTGTCCAGATCCCTTTGTAGTTCTGCCTGGTCTTCGATCGAGTGAATTCTTCTCATCAACTTCACGTCATCTGCAAACAGGGACACCTCAGAGTCTATTCCTTCCGTCATGTCGTTCACAAATACCAGAAACAGCACTGGTCCTAGGACTGACCCCTGTGGGACCCCGCTGGTCACAGGTGCCCACTCTGACACCTCGCCACGTACCATGACTCGCTGCTGTCTTCCTGTCAAGTATTCCCTGATCCATTGTAGTGCCTTCCCTGTTATCCCTGCTTGGTCCTCCAGTTTTTGCACTAATCTCTTGTGTGGAACTGTGTCAAACGCCTTCTTGCAGTCCAAGAAATTGCAATCCACCCACCCCTCTCTCTCTTGTCTTACTGCTGTCACCATGTCATAGAACTCCAGTAGGTTTGTGACACAGGATTTCCCGTCCCTGAAACCATGTTGGCTGCTGTTGATGAGATCGTTCCTTTCTAGGTGTTCCACCACTCTTCTCCTGATATTCTTCTCCATGATTTTGCATACTATACATGTCAGTGACACTGGTCTGTAGTTTAATGCTTCATGTCTGTCTCCTTTTTTAATGATTGGGACTACATTTGCTGTCTTCCATGCCTCAGGCAATCTCCCTGTTTCGATAGATGTATTGAATATTGTTGTTAGGGGTACACATAGCGCCTCTGCTCCCTCTCTCAATACCCATGGGGAGATGTTATCTGGCCCCATTGCCTTTGAGGTATCTAGCTCACTCAGAAGCCTCTTCACTTCTTCCTCGGTTGTGTGCACTGTGTCCAGCACATGGTGGTGTGCCCCACCTCTCCGTCTTTCTGGAGCCCCTTCTGTCTCCTCTGTGAACACTTCTTTGAATCTCTTGTTGAGTTCCTCACATACTTCACGGTCATTTCTTGTTGTCTCTCCTCCTTCCTTCCTTAGCCTGATTACCTGGTCCTTGACTGTTGTTTTCCTCCTGATGTGGCTGTACAACAGTTTCGGGTCAGATTTGGCTTTCGCTGCTATGTCATTTTCATATTGTCTTTGGGCCTCCCTTCTTATCTGTGCATATTCGTTTCTGGCTCTACGACTGCTCTCCTTATTCTCCTGGGTCCTTTGCCTTCTATATTTCTTCCATTCCCTAGCACACTTGGTTTTTGCCTCCCTGCACATTTGGGTAAACCATGGGCTCATCCTAGCTTTTTCATTATTCCTGTTACCCTTGGGTACAAACCTCTCCTCAGCCTCCTTGCATTTTGTTGCTACATATTCCATCATCTCATTAACTGGCTTCCCTGCCAGTTCTCTGTCCCACTGAACCCCGTTCAGGAAGTTCCTCATTCCTATGTAGTCCCCTTTCTTGTAGTTTGGCTTCATTCGTCCTGGCCTTCCTGCTTCTCCCTCCACTTGTAGCTCTGCTGTGTATTCGAAGCTTAAAACCACATGATCGCTGGCCCCAAGGGGTCTTTCATATGTGATGTCCTCGATATCTGCACTACTCAAGGTGAATACTAAGTCCAGCCTTGCTGGTTCATCCTCTCCTCTCTCTCTTGTAGTGTCCCTTACGTGTTGGCACATGAAGTTTTCCAGTACCACCTCCATCATCTTAGCCCTCCATGTATCTTGGCCCCCATGTGGGTCCAAGTTCTCCCAATCGATCTCCTTGTGGTTAAAGTCACCCATGATCAGGAGCTTTGTGTGTGTGTGTGTGTCTGCTAGTTTATACTCTGTAAGGTTATACTCTGGCACTCCACACGTGTAAATGTGAATGTTGTCTGGACTCTCTCACATGTTTAGAGATATATTTTTTAAATTTCTTAAAGTTAAATGTGCGGAATAGGTTGTCAGAGGTCCTTCATGTGTGATGGGTTGGGGGAAGGGAAGAAATCTATAGATTTATCCATGAAATAAATTTATTCTTTGCCCTTAGGACCTTAGAATGAAGGTCCCCAATTAGCATCAAAGACTGTACTTCTTCCCTATGTATGTATGTATGTGTGTATATATATATATATATATATATATATATATATATATATATATATATATATATATATATATATATATACTGGAACCTCTGGTCACGAATGCTTCCAAACACAAATCGGTTCACGACCAAAAAATTCGTAAAATTTTTGCATCTGGTCACGAACACATAGTCGGATGCCGAACAAACACAGCGGCTCCAATTTTCACATTCCTCTCCATTTTTTTTTGCCCGCGCCAGTTTTCCCCACTTCCTGTTTTTGTGTACACCTAACCAAGACCTTCGCTGTGATAAATTCGGATTAGCAATGTTTTATCAGCAGGTACCTCACAAACAGCCTCTGGCAGTGCCAGTACCCGGCTAGGGCTTGCCATATATGATTTTTTGGTAAATATTTTTTTTCTCATTTGTTTGTTGGGCTATCTTACTGAAACTTGGGCAGTGTATGATGGAATGATTCTTCTTAACGTACACCGAAAATGAAAGAAAGCGGACGATAAATAACTGAGTTCACTTCTCAGCCATTTGACGTCCCTTAAAAAACTACAGCTAACGGTTTGTATGGGTCTAGAACGGACTCGTGCAATGTTACTTTTCTCTGTTCAAGGTTTTCTCAGTGTTATTCAAGGTTTTAACCTCTAGTTTATTATTGCATTGTGCTTAAAAATCTTATAAAAACAATGTTTACATACAGTTCGTAGGGGTCTGGAACGGATTAATCGTATTTACATATAATCCAATGGGGAAATTAGGTTCGGGTCACGACCAGATCGGGTTGCGACCAAAGCTGTGGAGCGAATCATGGTCGTGACCAGAGGTTCCACTGTATGTATATATATGTATGTCGTGCCGAATAGGTAAAACTTGCGATTTTGGATTATATAGCAACGGTCTTCTTGCCGAATAAGGCAAGCGAAAATTTTGTATGCAATACTTTTGCAAAAATCATTCTGAGCCTAACGAGAAAAATAATTTCATTGTTTATTATTAAATTATTATAAACTTACTTAAAGTATATTTAGTTGGATTAGGCAAAATTAAATTGAGCTTGTTATAATAAGGTTAGGTAAGTTTTCTAAGGTTCTTATGGTACAAAATTATTAATTTTTACATGAACATTAATGAAAAAATACATCTTTAAACGTATACGAGAAAATTTTAGAAAGGACTCAATTTCAAATGAGTTCTTGCTAATTGACCAGTTTTACCTGTTCGGCACAGCATATATATATATATATATATATATATATATATATATATATATATATATATATATATATATATATATATATACATACACATATATACCTGTGACCATATGTGTTTAGCAGTTTTATCGGTGAGGCAGGTGTGGGGGTGGCTGGTACACACCTGTATAAACACATGATTCTGAGAAGAGGGGAGGATGGAGAGGGGTGTAAAGGGGAGGATAGAGAGGGGTATAAACGGGGGATTGGGGTTGGGGGGAGGGTGTAAAGGGAAGGTGAGCTTCACATTAATTCTAGGAAGGTGCAGCCAGCCAGACCTATCCTGGTGTGGCGCAAGGGGGAGGGAAGGGAGAAGACGGGAGAGAGAGGGAAGGGAGAGGACGAGAGAGAGAGGGAAGGGAGAGGACGGGAGAGAGGGGGAAGGGAGAGTACGAGAGAGAGAGGGAAGGGAGAGGACGAGAGAGAGAGGGAAGGGAGAGGACGGGAGAGAGAGGGAAGGGAGAGGACGAGAGAGAGAGGGAAGGGAGAAGACGGGAGAGAGAGGGAAGGGAGAGGACGAGAGAGAGAGGGAAGGGAGAGGACAGGAGAGAGAGGGAAAGGAGAAGACGGGAGAGAGAGGGAAGGGAGAAGACGGGAAAGGGGGAAGAGGAAGAAAAAAAAGGGAGGGTAGATGAAAATGGAAAGGTACAGAGAGAAGTAGAATGATGAGAAGGGAAAGGAACAGGGAGAAGCAGAATTATAGTAAGGATGAGAAGGAAGGGAGAAGTACAGATAGAAGGAAGAAGCAGGATGGTAAGGAACAGGGAAAACAAAGGGCGACTGATAATTTTGTTGAGAGAGGTAGGGGAAAATAGAGAGAAAAGGGGTAATACTGAAGGAATTCAGTTTTGAAAGGGTAAAGAAGAAATAATATACATGTTGTGTATATCGTTATACCCTCCAGGTAGACCTATTGTATATTCCGAGGGTGATGGCCCCTGTCCGCAGCCTGGTCCCCGACCACGCCTCATGTTTGTCTGATCAGTCAGGCTGTGGCAGCAGAGTGGTTGAACATTGAAATGGTATAAAATACCGACAGATTGTTAGGTAAGACACATATGCAACAGTTAGGTATCTTTATTTCGAAATAAAGATACCTAACTGTTGCATATGTGTCTTATCTAACAGCAGAGTGGTTGAAAACCTGCCTTCGAAGCTGCAGTTCTGCAACTAGGATCCACATAGAACCTATTGCCACAAATTGCGACATCTGTCAGCATAGACATCTAATCAGAGAATACTGGAAAGTCAAATTATTGATCCCCCTCTAACCTTTAGTCTCTTACTGGCTTTTGTAACAGGTTATTAATAAAAATTCAAGACCAGTTGTCATGTACTTCTCAAAGCGCTTTTGTTTTGTTTGTGATACAACTGGTTGAAATTATACCAATAGAGAACACTGAGAATTTTAATTATGAAAATGTGTCTGGGTTTATTATTAATATATATACAGTTGAACGTATTTCAATCACAGCTGAGCGCTAAATCCACATGGGTCATACACCGCTGCACAGTAAGTTTAGAAATTATATAGATACACAGCAAGCGGTGTGTAGGAGCCTAAGCAGTACATGAGTATTTTGTATATTTAACTGTTTTCAGCACTTATGATACTGTACACAAAAATACTCTCAAACAAACTGCACCATCTATCATGTTATTGTACTGAAATACTGTACTCGAAATTACAAGAGTAATATTGTGTGTGTGAGTGCCTGGTTAGACTCGACTTAGAACGTGGCTTACGAAACAGATACCTAAATAAACTACCCGAGTCAAAGAAAAGCATTAAAATAGCTTGTTTGAGTTTTAAGAGAAGCTACTAGTTAGCCAAACAGCAAAAAGCTGAAAGAAGCTGTGAGCAGCACAGAGTCAGGCAGAGGAGGAGGCAAGACGAGCCTAACTGGAAACAATCATTAAGTCTTGCATACAAAGCTAAAAATGAACTTTCGAATTACTGAAACGTGACTTCAGCATCCACGACAGTGCGTGGATGCCACTCAGAACCAGGTAAGTATTAAGTTAGACTCGAGGTCTGAAGTATAAGTGTCCTACCACAGCCTTAGAAAGCGTCAGAAATCTTTAGGTCTAAATACGTTCCGGCTCACCAACGGATATATACTTTACCAGAAAAGTGAAAATGACACGAACACAGGACAGCGTTCTGACAATGACAGACAGAAGGTAGGTATTGATGGAGAATCAGGAACATGTGCAACATCTGGGTGTCTTTGTTGTAGACGTTTCGCCATCCAGTGGCTTTATCAATACAAATTCAAGGACATAATGGAAAAACCGTAGAACTATATACAAAAGATGAGGTAATCAGTCCCTCAGTCTTGGAGTTGGTGAAGAGTACCGTAGTCAGAAGAATCTAGGATAGGCATTAGCTCGCTTAGTTCCGGCTAGAGAGAGCTGTACAAAGACCACTGCAGGTGCGCCATTACACCTTGTACCAGCTTACCACACACACACACACACACACACACACACACACACACACACACACACACACACACACACACACACACACACAACAGCACATAAGCGATCAAGTATCTAGCAGCGAAGGTAGCCAGTAACAACTTTTAGCGAGCACAAAGTGTAGTGTAATGGTTATATCTTACCTATATACTTAGCTAAATATAAAGACTGATATTTTCTCTAGCTATTACAAAAGAAAAACATTAACAATATAATATTAGATGAAAGAAGACTACAGTTATTATAGCGCCATTTTTCTGAGAACGCTGCACTATTTTACCTTTGATGAGTTTCGCGAGTTTTCGTACTCCTGCAGCCCGGCCCTGGGCCAGGTTCGTCTGATGCTTGTCTCGTCAACCAAGCTGTTGCTGCTGGGGGCCCCCCTGTTCCACATCCATCAAAGCGCCTGGTTTATCCGTTACTTGGCGGAGGAAATTCTCTAGTTTCCTCTTGAAGACCTTTACACTTGTCCCATCAAATTCTGATATCTTCTGGCAAGATGTTGAATAGTCGGGGGCAACGGATGTTGATAAAATGTTCTTTTATTGTGCCCACAACACCTCTGCTATTCACTGGATATATTTGACACTTCCACGTCTCTCACTCGTATGTTAGGGCAGTGGGCAGATTTGAGCCTAGGACCTTAAGTACTTTCCAAGTACATAGTATCATGTATTTCTCCTCCGCTCCAGTGAGTATATATTTAGAACTTTGAGGCGCTCCCCGCAATTTAAATGCTTTATGGGCTCTGTGTGCGCCGATAATGATCTTCGTAACTGTTCCAGCTCTGGTATCTCCCGCCCTGAACTGAGCCGTCGACACCGAACAATTAAGCGGGAGACTATAAGCGATTTGAATAATGTCACCACTGGTATTGTATTAAATTGGTAGAATTACCGACAGTATGTTAAGTAAAAGGACACAGATGCAACTAATGTGACATCTCATGAAATTCAGGAACGCCCGATTAGTGATCAAAGAACTTAATTTCCGCAGACGCAAGTGCCTTGAATCAGCATTAATTGCTGTTTCTAACACAATTAAACAAAACAAAGGCAGCTTCACCATCTCTGAGATCTTAGCGAGAATCCTCCTGAAAACAGTAAACTCTGCCATCACAGTCTCTCCTGTTAATATTACACAAGCACTTCACAGAGGAGGAACACGGAAACAGACCTCATATCCAACCACCAGTATTTATCTAACCTATTTTTATGCCACCCAAGTAATAGCTTTTATAACCTTTTACTCATGTGCAAGTTAATTGTTCTGCCATATTGTATTACTACTACTACTACAACTAATATTATTATTACTACTACTACTACCACCACTAGTATTACACTTCACTCTGAGCCTATATATACCCTCTGTGTTTCTGGAGTTTATCTGGAGAGAGTTCCGGGGGTCAACGCCCCCGCGGCCCGGTCTGTGACCAGGCCTCCTTAGGTCAGTGTCCCAGGATGCGACCCACACCAGTCGACTAACACCCAGGTACCCATTTTACTGATGGGGAACATAGACAACAGGTGGAAAGAAACACGTCCAATGTTTCTACTCTGGCTGGGAATCGAACCCAGGCCCTCATCGTGTGAAGCGAGAGCGTTAACCACCAGGCCACCAGAGCCCTCCATGTATTGTTTGTAATAGCTTGACAAAGCTCCTGGAGAGCGAAACATTGCCACAATAAAATGTCACATTAGTTGCACTTGTGTCCTTTTACTTAACCACTGGTATTATTTCCCTTTTGAAAGTTCTCATTGTCCGCCCCGTCATTTTTCTGGCTGTTCTGTTATTTGTCTTATTGTGTTTGTTGAAAGAAAGGTCAGCTGGGATTATTATCCCCATATCCTTTAGCTACTTGTTACCTCTGTTATATTTGCTAATCCTTAGATTCTAAGATCTACCTTGAGTCTAGGATCTGTCTAGAGCCTAAAATATGCCAAGTGCAGTGACGTGCATCCACATGCTTGTCCTGACATTTGTTGATACATAGACATGTATCCACCTGTTTATATAAGCCTGGACTTGTTTGTCTTCCTGATATGTGGGGGATACACCGCAACGTACATAATTGAACCTTTTTAGCGTCACGTGCATGATGCATAGCGCCACGTACACAATACAACCATATTAGCGTTACGTACACACTACAGCCATATTAGTGTTATGTACACAGGTAATATTAGTGTCACGTACACAATACGGATATATTCGTGTACATTATGCATTCCCAATCTCTACGTCCCGCCAAGGACGCTATTTGGTAAGCCGGTATATTTCATTACTCTCCACCTCTGGTGCAGACTGTGGGACCCCCAGAGCCTCGGAGAAATAGATAAAAATGCATCGAAAAACTATATATATATATATATATATATATATATATATATATATATATATATATATATATATATATAGGATGGGGTCCACCTCTGGTGTAAATTGTGGGACCCATAGCCTCGGAGAAGTGGATAAAAAGGCTTCAAGGAAGAATATTTGGATTTCTTCCTGAAGCCATTTGAATATTCCACTTCCCCTACCACCCCATCTTTTGAACTATTTTTTTTTTTTTTTACCAATAGGAATATTTTATTACATAATATGGCACAGAAGATTTAAGAGATACATTGTTGATATAAAGGTGGCATATACGGTACATGTTGTTACGTGTGTATCACCGATTATAAGGCGAAAATCTCATCCAGCTCCTCAGAGCTGGGGCGTGTGCCCAAAATGCAGCATGCATTACCCCTTTGAACAGCCGCACTGAGCCGCTGGAACAGAAAACTAGCTGCCCTGGGATCCCTAGTTACCCTGATGAGTCTTTTTCCCAACTCCTTAAGGAAATTAGATGCACTCTTTCCCCATGAGCCAAGGGTCTCTGAGCCTATGGGAACAAACATATAATGATGGGCAAGTTCTCCATATTTTCTAGACTTTTGGGACTCCCTAAAGCTGGCAGCTGCCCCTCCTTCCTCCCTGGTGTATTGGAGATAGGTATCAGCCAAGGTAGATGCACATGTATAGTCCCACACCACCTGCTTCCCATCTGTCCAGGCTTGAAGGGTGATACCATCTGGACGCTTCTGGCTGCCATCAGATCTGCATAGTTGGGGTGGCTCCCTTACTGCTGGGCATCCAGCTGTTGTGAGGCTCCTCTTGATAATGTTATTAACCTCCTCATGTCTTGCAATCTTTCCCTCGGATTTACGGCACACAAGACCATGGTACCCGAATCGGTCTGCTGCTTCACTGCCACAAATACACCTGTGTTCGGCGAGAATAGGGGCGGCAAGTCGAAGGGCAACACCGATGCGGATGGTCTGTGGGTCGAGGCGTGTGCCAAGGCTGGAGTTGGGAACAGCCAACAGAAAGTCCCCAGCATGAGGGGCTCTCACTGCCAGGAGGCGGGCTCTATCCTTCCCTGACACACTCTGAAGCATCGTTGAGGCTATATTTTCCACTATTGGACCATCCCAGTGCGATTGTTTGTAGTTGTTGGGGGGAGCAGGTCTGGTTTCTGAGCCCGTTAGATTATCCCAGATCATTGCTCCGTCAATGAATTTTTGGTCCTGGGCTCCAATCTTGTCCCTAAGATGTATATATATATATATATGTCGTGCCGAATATGTAAAACTGGTCAGTTAGCAAGAACTCGATTAAAATTAAGTCCTTTCTGAAATTTTCTCTTATACGTTTAAAGATATATTTTTTTCATTAATGTTAATGTAAAAATTTATAATTTTGCACCAAAAGAATCTTAGAAAACTTACCTAACCTTATTATAACAAGAGCAATTTATTTTAGCCTAACCCAACTAAATATATTTTAGATTTGTTTACAATAATTTAGTACTAAACAAACACAATCAAATATATTTTTTTCGTTAGGTTCAGAATGATTTTGGCGAAATTATTGCATACACAAATTTTCACTTGTCCTATATGGCAAGATGAGCGTTGCTATTTAAGCCAAGATCGCAAGTTCTGCCTATTCGGCACGACATATATATATATATATATATATATATATATATATATATATATATATATATATATATATATATATATATATATATATATATATATATATATATATATATGTCGTGCCGAATATGTAAAACTGGTCAGTTAGCAAGAACTCATTTAAAATTAAGTCCTTTCTAAAATTTTCTCTTATACGTTTAAAGATATATTTTTTTCATTAAAGTTGATGTAAAAATTTATAATTTTGCACCAAAAGGAACTTAGAAAACTTACCTAACCTTATTATAACAAGCGCAATTTATTTTAGCCTAACCCAACTAAATATATTTTAGATTTGTTTACAATAATTTAATACTAAACAAACACAGTGAAATACATTTTTATCGTTAGGTTCAGAATGATTTTGGCGAAATTATTGCATACACAAATTTTCACTTGTCCTATATGGCAAGATGAGCGTTGCTATTTAAGCCAAGATCGCAAGTTCTGCCTATTCGGCACGACATTATATATATATATATATATATATATATATATATATATATATATATATATATATATATATATATATATATATATATATATATACGGTAGGTAAGACACGATTTTGGTTTAAATAGCAACGCTCTTCTTGCCAAATAAGGCAAGCGAAAGTTTGTGCATGCAATATTTTCTCAAAAATTATTCTGAATCTAACGAAAAAAAAAATTTCTTTGTGTTTATTATTAAATTATTGTAAACTTATCTAAAATATATTTAGTTGGATTAGGCTAAATTAAATTGCGCTTGTTATAATAAGGTTAGGTAAGTTTTCTAAGGTTCTTTTGGTACAAAATTATTAATTTTTACATTAACATATGAAAAAAAAATATATCTTTAAACGTATAATAGAAAATTTTAGAAAGGACTTAATTTTAAATGAGCTCTTGCTAACTGACCAGTTTTACTTATTCGGCAGCGGATTCTTTTCGAAAGTATTGAAATCTGTTAGAATACAGAGATTGTTCAATATTCAATGGACGAGGTTTTGGCTCTTCTGGTCTTGGGTGGGAATTGAAAGATGGTGAGAGAGTGTGGTGTTGGTGTTATAATTAACATGCTGTGTGGAAATGTTGGGGGAGTGTATGTTTAGTTGTCAGTACCAGTCCACTACTACCATCACCACTACCACAACACTACCATCACCACTACTACAAGACTACCATCACTACTACTACAAGACTACCATCACCACTACTACAAGACTACAATCACCACTACCACAACACTACCATCACCACTACCACAACACTACCATCACCACTACCACAACACTACCACCACCACTACCACAACACTACCATCACCACTACCACAACACTACCATCACCACTACTACAAGACTACCATCACCACTACCACAACACTACCACCACCACTACCACAACACTACCATCACCACTACTACAAGACTACCACCACCACTACCACAACACTACCACCACCACTACCACAACACTACCATCACCACTACCACAACACTACCATCACCACTACTACAAGACTACCATCACCACTACCACAACACTACCACCACCACTACCACAACACTACCATCACCACTACTACAAGACTACCATCACCACTACTACAAGACTACCATCACCACTACCACAACACTACCATCACCACTACCACAACACTACCATCACCACTACCACAACACTACCATCACCACTACCACAACACTACCATCACCACTACCACAACACTACAATCACCACTACCACAACACTACCATCACCACTACCACAACACTACCATCACCACTACCACAACACTACCATCACCACTACCACAACACTACCATCACCACTACCACAACACTACCATCACCACTACCACAACACTACCATCACCACTACCACAACACTACCATCACCACTACCACAACACTACCATCACCACTACTACAAGACTACCATCACCACTACTACAACACTACCATCACCACTACCACAACACTACCATCACCACTACCACAACACTACCATCACCACTACCACAACACTACCATCACCACTACCACAACACTACCATCACCACTACTACAAGACTACCATCACCACTACTACAACACTACCATCACCACTACCACAACACTACCATCACCACTACCACAACACTACCATCACCACTACTACAAGACTACCATCACCACTACTACAACACTACCATCACCACTACCACAACACTACCATCACCACTACCACAACACTACCATCACCACTACCACAACACTACCATCACCACTACTACAAGACTACCATCACCACTACCACAACACTACCATCACCACTACCACAACACTACCATCACCACTACCACAACACTACCATCACCACTACTACAAGACTACCATCACCACTACTACAAGACTACCATCACCACTACCATCACCACTACCACAACACTACCATCACCACTACCACAACACTACCATCACCACTACCATCACCACTACCACAACACTACCATCACCACTACCACAACACTACCATCACCACTACCACAACACTACCATCACCACTACCACAACACTACCATCACCACTACCACAACACTACCATCACCACTACCACAACACTACCATCACCACTACTACAAGACTACCATCACCACTACTACAACACTACCATCACCACTACCACAACACTACCATCACCACTACCACAACACTACCATCACCACTACTACAAGACTACCATCACCACTACTACAAGACTACCATCACCACTACCACAACACTACCATCACCACTACCACAACACTACCATCACCACTACCACAACACTACCATCACCACTACCACAACACTACCATCACCACTACCACAACACTACCATCACCACTACTACAAGACTACCATCACCACTACTACAAGACTACCATCACCACTACCACAACACTACCATCACCACTACTACAACACTACCATCACCACTACTACAAGACTACCATCACCACTACTACAACACTACCATCACCACTACTACAAGACTACCATCACCACTACCACAACACTACCATCACCACTACTACAAGACTACCATCACCACTACTACAAGACTACCCTCACCACTACTACAAGACTACCATCACCACTACTACAAGACTACCATCACCACTACTACAACACTACCATCACCACTACTACAAGACTACCATCACCACTACTACAAGACTACCATCACCACTACTACAAGACTACCATCACCACTACTACAAGACTACCATCACCACTACTACAAGACTACCATCACCACTACCACAAGACTACCATCACCACTACCACAAGACTACCATCACCACTACCACAAGACTACCATCACCACTACTACAAGACTACCATCACCATTACTACAAGACTACCATCACCACTACCACAAGACTACCATCACCACTACTACAAGACTACCATCACCACTACCACAAGACTACCATCACCACTACCACAAGACTACCATCACCACTACCACAAGACTACCATCACCACTACCACAAGACTACCATCACCACTACCACAAGACTACCATCACCACTACCACAAGACTACCATCACCACTACCACAAGACGGCCACCACCACTACCACAAGACTACCATCACCACTACTACAAGACTACCATTACCACTACCACAAGACTACCATCACCACTATCACAAGACTACCATCACCACTACTACAAGACTGCCACCACCACTACCACAAGACGGCCACCACCACTACCACAAGACTACCACCACTACTACAAGACTACCACCACCGTCACCACTACTACAAGACTACTGTCACCACTACCACAAGACTGCCACTACCACAAGACTGCCACTACCACAAGACTACCACTACTACAAGACTACCACTACCACAAGACTGCCACTACTACAAGACTACCACTACCACAAGACTGCCACTACTACAAGACTACCACTACCACAAGACTGCCACTACTACAAGACTACCACTACCACAAGACTGCCACTACCACAAGACTACCACTACTACAAGACTACCACCACCACTACCACTACTACAAGACTACCACCACCACAAGACTACCAGTATGGCAAGACTACCAGTACGATAAGACTGCCACTACCACAAGACTACCACTACTACAAGGCTACCACCACCACTACCACAAGACTACCACTACCACTACTACAAGACTAACACTACTATAAGACTACCACTACTACAAGACTACCACCACCACTACTACAAGACTACCACCACCACTACCACAAGACTACCACCACCACTACCACAAGACTACCACCACCACTACTACAAGACTAACACTACTATAAGACTACCACTACTACAAGACTACCACCACCACTACTACAAGACTACCACTACCACAAGACTGCCACTACTACAAGACTACCACTACCACAAGACTGCCACTACTACAAGACTACCACTACCACAAGACTGCCACTACCACAAGACTACCACTACTACAAGACTACCACCACCACTACCACTACTACAAGACTACCACCACCACAAGACTACCAGTATGGCAAGACTACCAGTACGATAAGACTGCCACTACCACAAGACTACCACTACTACAAGGCTACCACCACCACTACCACAAGACTACCACTACCACTACTACAAGACTAACACTACTATAAGACTACCACCACTAAGACTACCACCACCACCACTAAGACTACCACCACTACTAAGACTACCACCACCACTAAGACTACCACCACCACTAAGACTACCACCACCACTAAGACTACCACCACCACTAAGACTACCACCACCACTAAGACTACCACCATCACCACCACTAAGACTACCACCACCACTACCACAAGACTACCACCACCACTACTACAAGACTAACACTACTATAAGACTACCACTACTACAAGACTACCACCACCACTACTACAAGACTACCACTACTACAAGACTACCACTACTACAAGACTACCACTACTACAAGACTACCACTACTACAAGACTACCACTACTACAAGACTACCACTACTACAAGACTACCACTACCACTACTACAAGACTACCACCACCACTACCACAAGACAACCACTACTACAAGACTACCACCACCATCTACCTCTGTTTAAATTTCTTCTTAATTTACTTTTTCTTCCTTTACCTTCCCTCCTTTCTTTTACTTCTCTTCCTTTACCTTCTCTTCTTTCCCTTAATTACCCAGTTTCGTGTACACTTATATCTTTCCTGTCCTTCTCCCTCCACTTGCTATTGCGCAGTTCTCTCCCCTTTCTGCCTCATAATGAGTGTGTGTGGGTGTATGTGTGTGCGGAAATTGATGTGTGGGTGCAGCTGTGGGCGTGGGCGTGGGTGTGAAGGACAGACCACTTCCTGTGGTGACTGACACACACACATACACACTAAGACGACGTATGATGAAGCTCATGGAGCAAGGAGAGAGGACCTAGTAGCGATCAGTGAAGATACGGGGCCAGGAGCTATGTATCGACCCCTGCAACCACAAATAGGTGAGTACACACGCACACACACACACACACACACACACACACACACACACACACACACACACACACACACACACACTAACACACACACACACACACACACACATTGCCTAGTATCTAACCGACATGTGCCTAGGTCAAAATGGTAACTCTGTCTCTCTCTCTCTGTCTCTCTCTCTCTGTCTCTCTCTCTCTCTCTCTCTCTCTCTCTCTCTCTCTCTCTGTCTCTCTCTCTCTCTCTCTCTCTCTCTCTCTCTCTCATATCTGAGGTATATTACCACTTAACTAGGTTAGCACATACTACATTACCACTTGATCACATAAGACTGATACAGTCGCTCTCACGGATCCGGTGGAACCTGCACCACTTGATACCCTGGAAGTCCCTTAACACTAACAAACACTGGGAATACATACCTGGTTACCTGGAGGTTATTCCGGGGATAAACGCCCCCGCGGCCCGGTCCATGACCAGGCCTCCCGATGGATCAGGGCCTGATCAACTAGGCTGTTGCTGCTGGCCGCACGCAGTCCAACGTACGAGCCACAGCCCGGTTGATCCGGCACTGACTTTAGGTATCTGTCCAGCTCTCTCTTGAAGGCAGCCAGGGGCTTATTGGCAATTCCCCTAATGCTTGATGGGAGGCTGTTGAACAGTTTTGGGCCCCGGACACTTATGGTGTTTTCCCTTAGTGTACCAATGGCGCCCCTACTTTTTATTTGGGGCATTTTTTATCGCCTGCCCAGTCTTTTACTTTCGTAGGGAGTGATTTCTGTGTGCAGATTTGGGACTATTCCTTCCAAGATTTTCCAAGTGTAGATTATGATATATCTCTCCCTCCTGCGTTCCAACGAGTACAAGTCAAGTGCTTCCAAGCGTTCCCAGTAGTTAAGGTGCTTGACAGAACTTATACGTGCAGTAAAGGATCTCTGTACACTCTCTAGATCTGCGATTTCACCTGCTTTGTATGGAGATGTTAATGTACAGCAGTATTCCAGCCTAGAGAGAACAAGTGATTTGAAAAGGATCATCATGGGCTTGGCATCTCTCGTTTTGAAAGTTCTCATTATCCATCCTATCATTTTCTTTGCACGTGCGATCGTGGCACTGTTGTTATCCTTGAAAGTGAGATCCTCAGACATTACTACTCCTAGGTCCCTTACATTATTTTCCGCTCTATTGTATGGCCGGAGTCTGTAGTATACTCTGTTCTAGTTATTATCTCCTCCAGTTTTCCATAACGGAGTAGTTGGAATTTGTCCTTATTGAACATCATATTGTTTACCGTTGCCCACTGGAAAACTTTGTTTATATCTTCTTGGAGGTTAACCGCGTTCTCAGCAGATGACAGCCTCATGCAGATCCTAGTATCATCCGCAAAGGATGATACGGTGCTGTGGTGTATATCTCTGTCTATGTCTGATATGAGGATGAGGAATAAGATGGGGGCGAGTACTGTGCCTTTTGGAACAGAGCTCTTCACTATGGCAGCCTCCGATTTAACTCTGTTGACCACTACTCTTTGTGTTCGATTTGTTAGGAAGTTGAAGATCCATCTCCCCACTTTCCCAGTTATTCCTTTAGCACGTATTTTATGGGCTATTACGCCATGATCGCATTTGTCAAATGCTTTTGCAAAGTCTGGGTATATTACATCTGCATTCTGATTTTCTTCCAGTGCATCCAAGGCCATGTCATAGTGATCCAGTAGTTGTGAGAGGCAGGAGCGACCTGCCCTGAACCCATGTTGCCCTGGATTGTGCAGATTTTGGGAATCCAGGTGATTTGCAATCCTGCTTCTTAGCACTCTTTCAAAGATTTTTATGATGTGGGACGTCAGAGCTATTGGTCTATAGTTCTTAGCTAATGCTTTGCTGCCACCTTTATGGAGTGGGGCTATATCCGTTGTTTTAAGTGACTGTGGAATTTCACCCATGTCCAAGCTCCTCCTCCATAGCATACTTAGGGCACGCGAGAGGGGTTTCTTGCAGTTCTTAATGAAAACAGAGTTCTACGAGTCTGGGCCCGGGGCTGAGTGCATAGGCATGTTGTCAATGGCTTTTTCGAAATCTATGGGAGTTAGGGTAATGTCGGAAATCTGGCATACATTTATGGAGTTTTGAGGCTCATTCATGAAGAAATCATTTGGGTCGTCGATCCTCAGACCGATTAGTGGTTCACTAAACACAGAGTCGTACTGGGATTTCAGTATTTCACTCATTTCCTTGTTGTCATCTGTGTAAGTCCCATCCTGTCTGAGTGAGGGCCCGATACTAGATGTGGTATTTGCCTTGTTTTTGGCATATGAAAAGAAATATTTTGAATTTCTTTCAATTTCACTAATAGCTTCAAGCTCCTCCTGCCTCTCCTGGTTCCTGTAAGAGTCATTTAACTTAAGTTCGATAGTTTCCACTTCCCTGGTCAGCGCCTCCTTTCGTGTATCAGATATTCTAACACTCCTGAGGAGCTCAGTGACTCTTCGTCGTCTTCTGTAGAGGGAGCGTCTTTCTCCAGTTTACTCCTGCTCTTCTTTCTTAGGGGAATATGCCTAGAACATGCTTTGGCTACCAGGAAGTTAATCCTTTCAAGGCACTGGTTTGGATCCATGTCATTTAAGACATCTTCCCAACATGTTTCGTTTAGGACATGGTTTACCTGGTCCCAGTTGATGTTCTTGTTGTTGAAGTTGTATTTTGTGAAGACACCTTCACAGGTACATGCATTCTGCTGATCAGGACCCCTATGCATGTACGTCTGGACTTCGATTAGGTTGTGATCGGAATTAGTTGTTTTTGATATTCTTATGTCTCTTATCAGGTCCTCATTATTTGTGAAGATAAGGTCAAGTGTGTTTTCTAGTCTTGTTGGCTCCACTATTTGCTGGCTTAAGGTGTGTTTTTCGCAGAGACTTAGTAGCTCATGTGTGTGTGACCTTTCATCTGCGCTACCTCCGGGGATTGTTTCAGCTATAACATTATTTGCTACATTCTTCCATTTTGTATGCCTTAGGTTGAAATCACCAAGCAGTAAGATGTTTGGGGATGGAGCTGGAAGGTTTTCCAAACAGTAATCAATTTTCAGTAGCTGTTCCTTAAACTGTTGTGAGGTTGCATCTGGTGGTTTATATACAACCACAGTGACTAGGTTTTGGTTTTCGATCTTTATTGATAGAACTTCAACTACCTCATTTGTGGTGTTCAGCAACTCCGTGCAGATGAGGGACTCTTTGACATACAGGCCAACCCTCCCTTGTTGCCTGTTCTTTCTGTCGCATCTAAAAAGGTTGTAACCACTTATCCATATTTCACTGTCAAAGTGATCTTTTGTGTGAGTCTCTGTGAAGGCTGCAAACATTGCATTAGACTCCTCTAGAAGTCCACTGATAAAAGGTATTTTGTTGTTGGTGGATGGCTTAAGGCCCTGTATATTAGCAAATATGAACGAGGTTGTATTCTGTGTTTGTTGGGGGGATTTTGTTATTGGCATCAGTAGTTGTAATTCTGGAGGGCCATGGGTGGCCACTGGCTGCGCCTCCAGTCCAACAAGGCTCCAAGGTGGTGGACTATTTTTGTTATTTCCTTCCATTTTCTTTTTTCGTTTCCTGCCACTAAAAAATCACCTGGAGTTGGGTTGTCGTAGCTACTATTGTTTGTCTTGTGGGGTCTGTGCCTCCTGGTCCCTTTTAGATGGTATGCAGGGCACTCGATGTTGTAACACTGCTTCTGGAGGACCGAGGAGTGGCACATTTTTGGGTGAAAGAAAGTACAGGAAGAAGAACGACACACTCCTTTAGACAGGAGGTCGCTACATTTTTTGGGATGCTCAAAGTTGCATGTCCCATTTTTTTCCCCTGTTATTCCATGCTTACAGATGCCCCAAGCATAATATTTGCACAAATTCACCTTTGGTTGAGAATTGTTGGGAGGTGTGTTGTCAATTGCTTGCCTACAATGTCATAGTTGAACCCACCATTCATACATGCTTGAACCCTAGTGAACGTAGGGGGTTCACCTGAAGTAGGAACGGTGCCAAGGGGGAGAGCGGGCTTAAGTCTTCATAATGCCAAAAGCTCCCAAATGCCAGAAGCCCTACAAAATGCCAGTAGTCCCCAAAATGCCAGAAGCTCTCCAAAATGCCAGAAGCCCTACAAAATGCCAGTAGCCCCCAAAATGCCAGAAGCCCCCAAAATGCCAGAAGCCCTACAAAATGCCAGTAGCCCCCAAAATGCCAGTAGCCCCCAAAATGCCAGAAGCCTTCCAAAATGCCAGTAGCCCCCAAAATGCCAGAAGCCCTCCAAAATGCCAGTAGCCCCCAAAATGCCAGAAGCTCTCCAAAATGCCAGAAGCCCTCCAAAATGCCAGTAGCCCCCAAAATGCCAGAAGCCCTCCAAAATGCCAGAAGCTCTCCAAAATGCCAGAAGCCCTCCAAAATGCCAGTAGCCCCCAAAATGCCAGAAGCCCTCCAAAATGCCAGAAGCTCTCCAAAATGCCAGAAGCTCTCCAAAATGTCAGAAGACCTACAAAATGCCAGTAGTCCCCAAAATGCCAGAAGCTCTCCAAAATGCCAGAAGACCTACAAAATGCCAGTAGCCCCCAAAATGCCAGAAGACCTACAAAATGCCAGAAGCCCTCCGACAACAATTCCCTCACCCTCCAAAAAATTCTATCAGGCTCCAAAATATTCCATCAGCCCAGTAAAACATATTAACACTACTTAATTCAAGCACACTAGCGCCCCCCCCCCCTCCTCCCTAAATATTCCATTTCAACATAGTGTATCTTTGCATATTTCAGTAAATACATTAACCTGGTGAATCAGGGCATGTCAGTTCATCCTCAGAGAGACAACTTATTTGACATAAATTTCTGGAGAGATTTGTGCTCGAGGTTGTGGAGGATACATCCAGACTTACAACCTTACTGAACGTAGACGGTCCGTGCAGACCACTCAGTTGTGAACATCCAGTAAGTTCACAGTAAACAGGTGATATTACTGTATGCAAAACAACCACTGTGAAAAAAAATAGTGAACTTGCAAGCGCTTTCGTGATTTCTCACATTATAAAGGACCTGTAATAATTATAGAACAATAATGGGACGGGTGTAATGTCGGATGTGACCGTGAGGTGATATCTCAGCCTTATATAGCCTTTGCTGTTTTGTTATTATTACAGGCCTTAGATAATGTGAGAAATCACGAAAGCGCTTGGAAGTTAACTATTTTTTTTCCACAGTGGTTGCCGTTGTGAACATGTTATGCAGTTGAACAGGATGGTGTTGTTGCAGAGTTTCCAACCTTTGTAGACTACAAAGATTGTACATTTGCTGCGCAATTCCACAGTAATTACCTCTGCGTGATTCAGCACAGTCTGTGATGGATAAGTGGGCTGACCTGCTGGCCACCAACAGCCTGGTTGACTATGCAATCAGGAAGGAGGCCTAGCCTAGGGCTGGGCCGCGGGAGCAGGAAAACTCCAGAAACAGGTCACAGGTAAGCAAAAGTCACAGGCAAATGCAAGAGTTAGTGTGTGGTTCACACAGCTGCGGCCGGAGAACGTTCACTTTGAATTATGCTCGTTTAGGTGCTTGTGTACCTTTGCACCTCTCAGCACCTTGTGTACCTTTGCACCTCAGTCATGGTACCTTTGCACCTCTCAGCCATGGTACCTTTGCACCTCAGTCATGGTACATTTGCACCTCTCAGCCTTGGTACCTTTGCACCTCAGTCATGGTACCTTTGCACCTCTCAGCCATGGTACCTTTGCACCTCAGTCATGGTACCTTTGCACCTCTCAGCCATGGTACCTTTGCACCTCAGTCATGGTACATTTGCACCTCTCAGCCTTGGTACCTTTGCACCTCAGTCATGGTACCTTTGCACCTCTCAGCCATGGTACATTTGTACCTTTCAGCCATGGTACCTTTGTACCTTTCAGCCATAGTACCTTTGCACCTCTCAGCCATGGTACCTTTGCTCCCCTGTCATGGTACCTTTGCACCTCTCAGCCATGGTACCTTTGCACCTCTCAGCCATGGTACCTTTGCACCTCTGTCATGGTACCTTTGCTCCTCTGTCATGGTACCTTTTCTCCTCAGCCATGGTACCTTTACACCTCTCAACCATAGTACCTTTGCATCTCTCAGTCATGGTACCTTTGTACCATATATATATATATATATAATATATATATATATATATAATATATAATATATATATATATATATATATATATATATATATGTCGTGCCGAATATGTAAAACTGGTCAGTTAGCAAGAACTCATTTAAAATTAAGTCCTTTCTAAAATTTTCTCTTATACGTTTAAAGATATATTTTTTTTCATTAATGTTAATGTAAAAGTTTTTAATTTTGCACCAAAAGAATCTTAGAAAACTTACCTAACCTTATTATAAAAAGAACAATTTATTTTAGCCTAACCCGACTGTATATATTTTAGATTTGTTTACAGTAATTTAATACTAAACAAACACAGTGAAATATATTTTTTTCGTTAAGTTCAGAATGATTTTGGCGAAATTATTGCATACACAAATTTTCACTTGTCCTATATGGCAAGATGAGCGTTGCTATTTAAGCCAAGATCGCAAGTTCTACCTATTCGGCACGACATACATATATTATATATATATATATATATATATATATATATATATATATATATATATATATATATATATATATATATATATATATAAAATGTCGTGCCTAATAGGTAAACTGGTCAGTTAGCAAGAACTCATTTAAAATTAAGCCCTTTCTAAAATTTTCTCTTATGCGTTTAAAGATATATATTTTTATTTATGTTAATGTAAAAATTAATAATTTTGTACCAAAAGAACCTTAGAAAACTTATAACCTTATTATAACAAGCTCAATTTAATTTAGTCTAATCCAACTAAATGTATTTTAGATAAGTTTAAAATAATTTAAAAATAACCACAGTGAAATATTTGATTTTTGGGGTAAGAACTGTTATTCTCAGGTCATTTCAAAGCCCAGCCCTATCTAAGGTATACTAACATCTCCCCCTAACTTCCTACCCAGGATGCCACCCACACCAGTCGACTAACACCCAGGTACCTATTTACTGATTTAGAAAGACACGTGAGCAAACACTAACACATATTGACTCACGAAATCGTAATGACACGATTGCAAACAAACCATACCACGGGTGGGATTTGAACCGGCGGTCAGAGAGTCTCAGAACTCCAGACCGTCGCGTTAGCCACTGGACCAGCTAGCCACAATAAGATTTATCCAACTAGGTATATTTCTACACCATAGGAAGGTTAGCACAGGCACCACTGTGACCACATGCAAGTCATGTTGACGGCAGTGAAGGGACTTGAGCTAGAGTTTGTCACGGCCACGCTAGCTGGAGATTCGTCTGTAAAAACTTACATTTGTGGCCACAGTGGTGCCTATGTTAACCTTCCTATGGTGTAGAAATATACCTAGTTGGACGAATCTTATTGTGACTAGCTGGTCCAGTGGTTAACGCGACGGTCTGGAGTTTTGAGACTCTCTGATCGCGGGTTCAAATCCCGCCCGTGGTATGGTTTACTATCACATATTAGAAAACGTTCGGATCCTGGGACCTTGATCATTTTTAACATACAAATGTTAAAAAGACAGTATATATAAGTGGCATCTGTTACTTTAGTTTAACATGTTTATTATGCACCTCATACCCATCCTGTGGGCGGTAGTTACCAAGGGTTATACCACACCTACTTACTGCTAGGTGAACAGGAGAAGCAGGTGTTAGGTAACATACCCAAGATTGAAGTGAGGGAAGAGAGACATAAAGGTACACATGGTAAAGGTAAACAAGGTAAGGGTAAACAAGGTACACAAGGTAAAGGTAAACAAGGTAAGGGTAAACAAGGTACACAAGGTAAAGGTAAACAAGGTAAGGGTAAACAAGGTACACATGGTAAAGGTAAACAAGGTACACATGGTAAAGGTAAACAAGGTAAGGGTAAACAAGGTACACATGGTAAAGGTAAACAAGGTAAGGGTAAACAAGGTACACATGGTAAAGGTAAACAAGGTACACATGGTAAAGGTAAACAAGGTAAGGGTAAACAAGGTACACATGGTAAAGGTAAACAAGGTAAGGGTAAACAAGGTACACAAGGTAAAGGTAAACAAGGTAAGGGTAAACAAGGTAAACAAGGTAAGGGTAAACAAGGTACACATGGTAAAGGTAAACAAGGTAAGGGTAAACAAGGTACACATGGTAAAGGTAAACAAGGTAAGGGTAAACAAGGTACACAAGGTAAGGGTAAACAAGGTACACAAGGTAAGGGTAAACAAGGTACACATGGTAAAGGTAAATAAGGTAAGGGTAAACAAGGTACACAAGGTAAGGGTAAACAAGGTACACAAGGTAAGGGTAAACAAGGTACACAAGGTAAGGGTAAACAAGGTACACAAGGTAAGGGTAAACAAGGTACACAAGGTAAGGGTAAACAAGGTCCACAAGGTAAGGGTAAACAAGGTCCACAAGGTAAGGGTAAACAAGGTACACAAGGTAACCTATGAGGCTGAAAGAGGAAGAAGATAGTATAAAGAATAAACCAGGTAACAGTAGTTAAGGTCACAATAAAAGCTTAAGTTACAATAAAAAGATGATAAATCAGACACATGTAGCAACACTTGGGTGTCTTTATTGTCGCCAGACAGTGGCTTCATCAGTCCAATACATAAAAGAACGGTAGAAATAGAGGAGTTTGACGTAATCAGTCCCTCAGAGTATAGTCGATGTAATCAGTCCATCGACTCCAGACTGAGGGACTGATTGCGTCAAGCTGCTTCTGATCTCATTCTTCTTTGTACTGGACTGATGAAGCCACTGTGTGGCATAACGTTTCCACAGTAAAGATACCCAAGTGTTGTACATGTGTCTAATTTACCAGTTTGTCGGTTCTCTGATTCATTTATCTACAATAAAAAAAAGTTGCAGGTAGCAATGGGGCAAAAGTTGTGGACGTTGCAACTGGTCGTCTTACCCCCGTTGCAAGTTGCACGTGTTGCCGAACCTTAATTTACCCCTGGGTACAGCAACTGGAGTTGGGCCAAGACTCAGGTGGAGTCTGCCCACCACCACCTACATTGGGGGACTGACGACCCTGTTAATTAGAGCAGTGCTAAATACAGGGACAGGCCAGTTTTTGTTGGGTTTGTTTGGTAAATGTGTATATAATAACTTCGGTTGCTGGGAGGCTAACTGGTTGTTTGGTTGCAGGAAGGAGGAGGGACGTGTTTCTTTGGTGGTGAGGATATTTAGAAGTCATGGCTTGAAAAAGATGCCTGTGTATGACAGGAGGGTTGTACCTCCCTGGGTGGTTGCTGTCTACCAACCTGCTGTGTTTCATGCTTGTATGACAGGAGGGTTGTATCTCCCTGGGTGGTTGCTGTCTACCAACCTGCTGTGTTTCATGCTTGTATGACAGGAGGGTTGTATCTCCCTGGGTGGTTGCTGTCTACCAACCTGCTGTGTTTCATGCTTGTATGACAGGAGGGTTGTATCTCCCTGGGTGGTTGCTGTCTACCAACCTGCTGTGTTTCATGCTTGTATGACAGGAGGGTTGTATCTCCCTGGGTGGTTGCTGTCTACCAACCTGCTGTGTTTCATGCTTGTATGACAGGAGGGTTGTATCTCCCTGGGTGGTTGCTGTCTACCAACCTGCTGTGTTTCATGCTTGTATGACAGGAGGGTTGTATCTCCCTGGGTGGTTGCTGTCTACCAACCTGCTGTGTTTCATGCTTGTATGACAGGAGGGTTGTACCTCCCTGGGTGGTTGCTGTTTACCAACCTGCTGTGTTTCATGCTTGTATGACAGGAGGGTTGTACCTCCCTGGGTGGTTGCTGTTTACCAACCTGCTGTGTTTCATGCTTGTATGACAGGAGGGTTGTACCTCCCTGGGTGGTTGCTGTCTACAACCTGCTGTTTCATGCTTGTACGACAGGAGGGTTGTACCTCCCTGGGTGGTTGCTGTCTACAACCTGCTGTGTTTCATGCTTGTATGACAGGAGGGTTGTACCTCCCTGGGTGGTTGCTGTTTACCAACCTGCTGTGTTTCATGCTTGTATGACAGGAGGGTTGTACCTCCCTGGGTGGTTGCTGTCTACAACCTGCTGTTTCATGCTTGTACGACAGGAGGGTTGTACCTCCCTGGGTGGTTGCTGTCTACAACCTGCTGTGTTTCATGCTTGTATGACAGGAGGGTTGTACCTCCCTGGGTGGTTGCTGTCTACCAACCTGCTGTGTTTCATGCTTGTATGACAGGAGGGTTGTACCTCCCTGGGTGGTTGCTGTTTACCAACCTGCTGTGTTTCATGCTTGTATGACAGGAGGGTTGTACCTCCCTGGGTGGTTGCTGTCTACAACCTGCTGTTTCATGCTTGTACGACAGGAGGGTTGTACCTCCCTGGGTGGTTGCTGTCTACCAACCTGCTGTGTTTCATGCTTGTATGACAGGAGGGTTGTACCTCCCTGGGTGGTTGCTGTCTACCAACCTGCTGTGTTTCATGCTTGTATGACAGGAGGGTTGTACCTCCCTGGGTGGTTGCTGTCTACAACCTGCTGTGTTTCATGCTTGTATGACAGGAGGGTTGTACCTCCCTGGGTGGTTGCTGTCTACAACCTGCTGTGTTTCATGCTTGTATGACAGGAGGGTTGTACCTCCCTGGGTGGTTGCTGTCTACAACCTGCTGTGTTTCATGCTTGTATGACAGGAGGGTTGTACCTCCCTGGGTGGTTGCTGTCTACAACCTGCTGTGTTTCATGCTTGTATGACAGGAGGGTTGTACCTCCCTGGGTGGTTGCTGTCTACAACCTGCTGTGTTTCATGCTTGTATGACAGGAGGGTTGTACCTCCCTGGGTGGTTGCTGTCTACCAACCTGCTGTGTTTCATGCTTGTATGACAGGAGGGTTGTACCTCCCTGGGTGGTTGATGTCTACAACCTGCTGTGTTTCATGCTTGTATGACAGGAGGGTTGTACCTCCCTGGGTGGTTGATGTCTACAACCTGCTGTGTTTCATGCTTGTATGACAGGAGGGTTGTACCTCCCTGGGTGGTTGCTGTCTACAACCTGCTGTGTTTCATGCTTGTATGACAGGAGGGTTGTACCTCCCTGGGTGGTTGCTGTCTACAACCTGCTGTGTTTCATGCTTGTATGACAGGAGGGTTGTACCTCCCTGGGTGGTTGCTGTCTACAATCTGCTGTGTTTCATGCTTGTATGACAGGAGGGTTGTACCTCCCTGGGTGGTTGCTGTCTACCAACCTGCTGTGTTTCATGCTTGTATGACAGGAGGGTTGTACCTCCCTGGGTGGTTGCTGTCTACAATCTGCTGTGTTTCATGCTTGTATGACAGGAGGGTTGTACCTCCCTGGGTGGTTGCTGTCTACAATCTGCTGTGTTTCATGCTTGTATGACAGGAGGGTTGTACCTCCCTGGGTGGTTGCTGTCTACCAACCTGCTGTGTTTCATGCTTGTATGACAGGAGGGTTGTACCTCCCTGGGTGGTTGCTGTCTACAACCTGCTGTGTTTCATGCTTGTATGACAGGAGGGTTGTACCTCCCTGGGTGGTTGCTGTCTACCAACCTGCTGCTACTCTACCACATGCCTGACCATTTGGTTACCTTATGGTGGTTGTTGACAAGTTCAGAAGGGGGGAAAAAAAACGAAAAATGGTGCCTCATGTAAACTTGAATTTAGCAACTGTGTACACTCACCTAATTGTGGTTGCAGGGGTCGAGACTCAGCTCCTGGCTCCGCCTCTTCACTGAACGCTACTAGGTCCTCTCTCTCCCTGCTCCCTGAGCTTTATCATATCTCGTCTTAAAGCTATGTATGGTTCCTGCCTCCACTACATCACTCGCCAGACTTTTCCACTTCCTGACCACTCTGTGACTGAAGAAATACTTCCTAACATCCCTGTGTCTCATCTGAGTCTTCAACTTCCAAGAGTGACCCCTCGTATCTGTGTCCCCTCTCTGGAACATCTTGTCTCTGTCCACCTTGTCTATTCCGCGCAGTATTTTGTATGTCGTTATCATGTCTCCCCTAACCCTCCTGTCCTCCAGTGTCGTCAGGCTGATTTCCCTTAACCTTTCTTCGTAGGACATTCCCCTTAGCTCTGGAACTAACCTTGTTGCAAATCTTTGCACTTTTTCTAATTTCTTAACGTGCTTGACCCGGTGCGAGTTCCAAGCTGGTGCTGCATACTCCAGTATGGGCCTGACGTACACGGTGTACAGTGTCTTGAAACATTCCTTACTTAAGTATCGGAACGCTAATCTCAGGTTTGCCAGGCGCCAATATGCTGCAGCAGTTATCTGGTTGATGTGTGCTTCCGGAGACATGCTCGGTGTTATAGTCACCCCAAGATCTTTCTTCTTGAGCGAGGTTTGTAGTCTTTGGCCACCCAGCTTATACTTTGTCTGCGGTCTTCTTTGCCATTCTCCGATCTTTATGACTTTGCATTTGGCGGGGTTGAATTCGAGAAGCCAGTTGCTGGACCACGTGTCCTGCCTGTCCAGGTCTCTTTGAAGTCCTGCCTGATTCTCATCTGATTTAATTCTCTTCATTAACTTCACATCATCTGCAAACAGGGACACTTCTGAGACTATCGCTTCCACCATGTCATTCACATATACCAGAAATAGCACGGGTCCTAGGACTGACCCTAGTGGGACCCCGCTCGTCACAGGTGCCCACTGTGATACCTCATCACGTACCATGACTCGTTGTTGCCTCCCTGTCAGGTATTCTCTGATCCATTGCAGTCCCTTCTCGTTATACGCGCCTGGTCCTCTAGTTTCTGCACTAGTCTCTTGTGAGGAACTGTGTCGAAGGCCTTCTTGCAGTCCAAGAAAATGCAATCGACCCACCCCTCTCTCTAGTGTCTTCTGTAACTTTGTCATAAAACTCCAGAAGGTTTGTGACACAGGATTTGCCTTCCATGAATCAGTGCTGGTTGTCGTTTATAATCTTGTTCCGTTCCAGATGCTCCACCACTCTCCTGATAATCTTCTCCATGATTGTGTGTGTGCGTGCGTGCGTGCGTGCAGTTACTAGTTGCCAAAGGCACTTTGCCTGTTTTGTATGAGTGTGTAGTAGTAGTAATTCTGTGTGTAGTAGTAGTAGTAGTAGTAATGTGTGTGTGGGGGGGGGACAATGTTGGAAGTTCCTCTCTCGCTCTTTGGACTGCTGTTTTGCTCCGTGACGACAGAGGGAGATTCAACGGAGAGGGAGATATAACGGAGGGGAAAATACAAAGACGAGACAAAGTAGAGAGAGAGAGAGAAACGTTGAAAAATGACACACGGTACAGGGATAAACATAGGGAAAAACTGCGAAGAGAGGGAGATGAAGAATGGAGAGGGAGCGCAAGACAGGAAGAGGGAGAGACGAGAAAGGAAAATGGGGAGAGAATAAAGGAAAAGGGGATTGAAGAAAGCAGGAGGGAGAGACGAGAAAGGAAAAGGGGGATTGAAGAAAGAAAGATGGAGAAACAAGGAAGGAAAAGGGTGAGAGAAGAAAGGAAGAGGGAGAAACAAGAAAGGGAGAGGGGGAAACGAGGAAGGGAGAGGGAGAGACAAGGAGGGAGGAAAAGTGATAAGGATATTGTAGTTTGGGATGGGAGAAGGGTATTGGCCAGGGTAGGTTAAGAAACAGGAAAGATGGGGTAAGAAGTGTGAAAGGGAAGAAAGGATTGAGGGGAAAGAGGGAAAGGAAAGATGGGGACTGGAAATGTGGGAACCATTGGTAAAAGTGAAGACATGGGCAGGTAAAAGTAGGAAGTGTATGGATAACTTGGAGCATGTATACCGGGGGGGTGGGGTCAACGCCGCCCCCTCTCCCCGCCTGTTCCCAGACTAGGTTTCCTGGAGAATCAAGGTCTGATAAGCCAGGCTCTTACAGTTGCATGCAGCCCAACGTATGAACCACAGCCCGGCTGGTCAGACACATTTTTAAAGTGAGGACCTTGTCCAGTTCTTTCTTGTATTCGTTGCGTGGAGTACAGCTGAAGGGACTTCAAGCTTTCTCAGTAGCTCGGATGCTTGAGTGTATACAGGCAAGTCTCTTAAGTTTTCCAGCCCAGCAACCTTGCCTGCCTTGAAGGTGATCGCCAGAACACAACAGTAGAGAGAACAAGTGACTTGAAGAATATCACTGGCTCATCATCTCTTATCTTAAAAATTCTAGGCATCCAGCCTATCATTTTCCTTGTGGTAGCAATGTCAACATTGCTGTCACCCTTCAATGTGAGATCTTACATCATTACTCCTAAGTCTCGCACAAGGAATATTCGCTCTATTGCATGGTTTGAGTTTGTCCTGTACTCCCTTACGTCTTAATTTACTCTATTCTTCCACAGCGGAGCAACTGAAACTTGTCCTCGTTAAACGTTATATTGTTTTCTGAGGCCCACTGGAAGATTTAGGTCAGGTTAAGTAAGATTTGTCAGGAAACAGGAGAGTTGTTTCCTGACGCGGATCTTAATTGAGTCACGTGACGACCCGTCGTTGGAGGTTTTGATATACGTCTTCCTGAAGATCCACTGTGTCGTTGACGGGTGCCACTGACGGGTGCCACCCTTATGAACAAAAGATGTTAGGGTGTTACGATATATGCCCTCGTCATTGTTGGATATAAGAATGAGAAACAAAAGTGGAGCTAGTACCGTGCCTTGAAGAACAGAATATCTCACTTTGCAGCCTCCGACTTCACTCTGTTGACTACTACTACTCTCTTCAAAAATGTTATGGTGATACCGACAAAATATGGAAAAAGAAACTTATATACAGTGCAGGACATTTATTAAAGGAAACGTTTCGCCACGCGTGATCTCTTCCATCTCTTTGTTTTATTTAAATATCCATCCGCCCGATTTTCTAGTTATTCGTTTTGCACGCATTTTATGTGCAACACACCATGGTCGCTTTTGTTGAGCGCTTTTGTAAATTGTGTGTTCACTGCATCATCATTTACCTTGTCTTCCAGAGCATCTAGTACCGCATCATAATGATCTAGCAATGTGAAAGGCAGGAGTGACCTGCCGAAAAGCTGTGTTGCCTTAGATTGTGCAACTGTTGTGATTCTGTGTGTTTGGCAATAGGGATTTACCATGGAAGACGCAATAGGAACCACCACCACCTTTCTCCTTCTCTTTTTCCTTCTTCCTTTTCTCCTTCCCTATTTTATCCCTCATCTCCTTGCCGTCATTCCTATTTCCCTCTTATCTCGCTTCTTCCCTGTATCCCTGCCCTGGTATTTTTTTTTTTTTTACACAGGGTTTGACAAGGTTAAGGATCCCTAGCTTTATTGACAAGCTATTTGCAGGTTAAGGATTCCTAACTTTATTGACAAGTTAAGAGCTGTTACCTACATCAGCTCATTTGAAAGCATTTTTATTGTTATGAAACATGGAAGTAGGGAACAGGATGAAGTTGGAGCCATCTGTGGGCCAGCATTTTCATTTGATCAACTGACTTTATCTCGTTGACATCATTATGCTGTACGAATGTGTTCCAGACTCGAGTCATCCTGGGTATATATGATCTCAGATGGAGTGATGTTCTGGAGAAGGGTACAGCCAGAGTGAAGTTGCTGCTTTCTGCCCGTCTTGTGGCATAAAAGCTTGTTTCACGTTGTCCTCGTGGTGGATCCAAGTGTGGTACTTTGACAATATTGGTCTTGTACATAACAGTAAGCCCACCCACATCCCTCCATATATTTCGTCCCTCTTACCTCCCCTCTTCTCTCTTCCTTCTCTCTCTTCCTTCTCTATCATTCTCAGTTATCTCCGTGCGGATTCTAGAGGAATTAGCAGAGCGATATGACTCGTACGATTCCAGATTTATCTTGTGAACGAGGTAGTCCGTCCTAGACTCTGGTAACCCGTCAAAAGTATACCAATGGGGGAAGGGGAGGGAAGACTCGGTAGAGCACTTAACCACTTAGTAAATCACTTATTAAACCACTTAATTAGCACTAAACCTATCAGTTGGCGGGTTCCTCACCAGCCGTTAACACTTGTTCACTTTACCGCCACTTTCTCTCACCCATATAAGTGGACCAGGATATATCAGATATTGATATATCAGAGGATATATCAATATGGGATATCGAATGAATAGACTCATCAATTTTACAATTACTGAAAGTATGGCGCATATTCAGTTATCTGTTTATTTACAGTTATTACAGAGCCATTAGGGTTGAAATGTTATTACAATTATAGGACGATAACTGCAAAGCTGCACAGTTATCACTCGTAGTTATCACTCGTAGTTATCACTCGTAGTTAAAGTTGAAAACTGTGCCTGTGGAGGAAGAATACAAAGGTACAATACCGTGACCTGGAGTATACCTGGAGAGGGTTTCGGGGGTCAACGACCCAGCGGACTGGTCTGAGACCAGGCCTCGTGATGGATCAGGACCTGGTTAACCAGGCTGCTACTGCTGGCCGAACGCAAACTGACGTACGAAGCACAGCCCGGCTGGTCAGGTACTGACTTTAGGTGCCTGTCCAGTGGAATAATACACAGGTAACCCGCACACAGGAGAAAAAAACTTATAACGACGTTTCACTCCGACCTGGACCATTAACTGGCCACACTTATGGCTTTTGATCCACGGGGAGGCCTAGTCTGGGACTGGGCCGCGGGGGCGTTGACCCCCGGAAGCAGTCTTCAGGTATGGCTTCCCTACACCTCCATATTTGTTTCACTGCAATAAGTAGTGACAGTGTATACACTGGTCACTGAATTCTACACTTCCATCTTGCACTCTAGTAAGTTAAGAGGCACAGAACTCTACAACACAATTATCCACAAAGATTTAAGTTATACCATGAATTAAGGAAAGATCCTGGACTTCACCTTACGAAGCAGACAAAACAAATGTGATAGTAATTATAGACAAAGTAGATTATAGTGGAAAAATGAACATGTTATTAGAAGACTGGGGGACTTAGGTGCCTCTTAAGGCAGTGTGCAAATAGGGGACCAGGTCCTCAGGTAGCATCCATTTATATATTGTCAGATCTCTCTCCTCCTTCCCAAAGACTATCCTCCAAATTCTTTGAGGTTCTCCCAGTGCTTTAAATGATTTGTTGATTCATTACGAGTAGTAATCCTCTGGAGTTTCCAGCAGTTGTCTTCTTTATCTAATGGTTATATTTATGACCAAAATTTTAAAAGGGGTGGAGAGGTAAGCCAGCGGAAGACCTCGGTCAGATGACCAAAAACTCCAGCTGCAGGTCATCATGTAACTAAGACCCGCGTCAGGAAACACTTGTCCTATTTCTTGACAGACCTTACCTAGTTTCCAGGTCTCTCTCCTACCGTGAAAGACGTTCTGACTATATTTACAGACCTCCACTTTTTTTTCTACTTTAAAAGGGATGTTAGTGTGCAAAAGTAGTCCAGGCTAGAGAGTAGTCTATGGTAGGTAGGTAAGGTTTGTCAGGAAACAGAATGTGTTTCTTGTCCCGGATCTTCGTCATATGATGGCCCACCACTGGAGCTTTTGGTCATCTGACCGAGGCCTTCCGCTGACTTACCCTTCCATCCCTTTAAAAATTATGGCTATAGTTACAACCATTACATTACTGTATGGTACTGAGTGGCACTGTGGGAATACGTTCAGCGTGCTGCTACACTATACGTTAGTTATTTTGTGGGAACATCAGCACTGTGTTCGTGTTCTGTGATAGTTAAATTGTGGGAACATCATCACTGTGCTCGTGTTCTGTGATAGTTAAATTGTGGGAACATCATCACTGTGCTCGTGTTATGTGATAGTTAAATTGTGGGAACATCAGCACTGTGCTCGTGTTCTGTGATAGTTAATTTGTGGGAACATCATCACTGTGCTCGTGTTCTGTGATAGTTAAATTGTGGGAACATCAGCACTGTGCTCGTGTTCTGTGATAGTTATTTTGTGGGAACATCATCACTGTGCTCGTGTTCTGTGATAGTTATTTTGTGGGAACATCCCCCTCAAGGAAGGTTCCTTGATGTTGGTGAGGGGCTCTTGATTTAGAGAATTGGATCTGTGCTCCAGTTCCCCGAATTAAGCCTGAATGCCTTCCACATCCCCCCCCCAGGCGCTGTATAATCCTCCGGGTTTAGCGCTTCCCCCTTGATTATAATAATAATAATAATGTGGGAACATCATCACTGTGCTCGTGTTCTGTGATAGTTATTTTGTGGGAACATCAGCACTGTGCTCGTGTTCTGTGATAGTTAAATTGTAGGAACACCCACAGTGTACGATTATACTATTCTGCATGATAGTTAAATAGTGGGAACACAGTATGCCGCTATTCAGTTCTTTGTGATGGTTATATTGTGGGAACACAGTGTGTGGCTGTACTATTCTGTACGTTAGTTAGTGGGAACGCCCAGTGTACAGTTAGGTTATTCTGTGTGATTTTGGAATGAAAGCTCGCTGTGTTTCCTGGTACATTCCATCACACAGGATGGGTCACATACCGTGTTGAAATCTGCCAGTCTGGGCTGGGAGACTTCAGTAGTGTCAGCTTGAGCTGACAGGACTTCAGTAGTGTCGGCTTGAACTGAGAGGACTTCAGTAGTATCAGCTTAAGCTGTGAAAACTTCAATAGTGTCAAGACTGAGCAAGGAATGAGAAAATCGTCAAGCACTGCTGACCTGGTAACGGGGGATGGGAGGTGGAAGAGCTCTTCCACCTCCCCATTATTTCCACTGGGAATTAATGGGTATCTAAGGGATAGGGAGGAAAAACAACCTTGGAAGGGATGGGTGTTTGGACTTCAGTTGGATCGACGTGTTTGCTCGTTTGATTGACCCATCTCGTATACCTTCCTCGTAAAACAGGCTTTCTGAGGGGTGTGTTGATGGTCGTGGTGTTTTGTGTTTGTGAGTGCTTGTGTTGCCATGGTGTTTGTTGTCGTATACCTTCCTCGTAAAACAGGCTTTCTGAGGGGTGTGTTGATGGTCGTGGTGTTTGAGTGCTTGCATTGCATTGGTGGTTGTGCTTGTGTTGCCTTGGTGTTTGAGCGCTTGTGTTGCCTTGGTGTTTGAGTGCTTGTGTTGCCTTGGTGTTTGAGTGCTTGTGTTGCCTTGGTGTTTGAGTGCTTGTGTTGCCTTGGTGTTTGAGTGCTTGTGTTCCTTAAATTTTTAGCTGAGTGGTTGGATGAGGTGATTGCAAGTGTTTGTGTGGAAATGTTTGTTTTCGTGTAAGTAAGCGTGTTTGTGATGTGTTTTAATGAGTGATCTTTGTAGTTTGACAAACATCCTCTCCAGTCTCAGCCCCATTCTTGCACCACCAGTAATGTACACACATTATCACCAACACTCAGACATCACTATCACCACCACTCAACACTCATACATCACCATCACCACTCAACACTCATACATCACCACCACCACTCAACACTCAGACATCACCATCACCACTCAACACTCAGACATCACTATCACCACCACTCAACACTCATACATCACCATCACCACTCAACACTCAGACATCACCATCACCACTCAACACTCATACATCACTATCACCACCACTCAACACTCATACATCACTATCACCACCACTCAACACTCATACATCACCATCACCACTCAACACTCAGACATCACCATCACCACCACTCAACACTCATACATCACCATCACCACTCAACACTCAGACATCACTATCACCACCACTCAACACTCATACATCACCATCACCACTCAACACTCATACATCACTATCACCACCACTCAACACTCATACATCACCATCACCACTCAACACTCATACATCACCATCACCACTCAACACTCAGACATCACTATCACCACCACTCAACACTCATACATCACCATCACCACTCAACACTCATACATCACCATCACCACTCAACACTCATACATCACTATCACCACCACTCAACACTCAGACATCACTATCACCACCACTCAACACTCATACATCACCATCACCACTCAACACTCACACATCACTATCGCCACCACTCAACACTCGCACATCACTATCACCACCACTCAACACTCGCACATCACTATCACCACCACTCAACACTCGCACATCATCACTATCACCACCACTCAACACTCACATCATCACTATCACCACCACTCAACACTCACATCATCACTATCACCACCACTCAACACTCACACATCACTATCACCACCACTCAACACTCGCACATCACTATCACCACCACTCAACACTCGCACATCATCACTATCACCACCACTCAACACTCACATCATCACTATCACCACCACTCAACACTCACATCATCACTATCACCACCACTCAACACTCACACATCACTATCACCACCACTCAACACTCACATCATCACTATCACCACCACTCAACACTCACACATCACTATCACCACCACTCAACACTCACACATCACTATCACCACCACTCAACACTCGCACATCATCACTATCACCACCACTCAACACTCACATCATCACTATCACCACCACTCAACACTCACATCATCACTATCACCACCACTCAACATTCACACATCACTATCACCACCACTCAACACTCACACATCACTATCACCACCACTCAACACAATCACTATCACCACCACTCAACACTCACACATCACTATCACCACCACTCAACACTCGCACATCATCACTATCACCACCACTCAACACTCGCACATCATCACTATCACCACCACTCAACACTCACACATCATCACTATCACCACCACTCAACACTCACACATCACTATCATCACTCAACACTCGCACATCACTATTACCACCACTCAACACACACATCACTATTACCACCACTCAACACACACACATCACTATCACCACTCAACGCACATACATCACCATTACCACTCAACACTCACACATCACTATCACCACTACTCACACACACATCATCACTATCACCACCACTCACACACACATCACTATCACCACCACTCACACACACATCACTATCATACTCAACACTCACACATCATCACTATCACCGTTCAACACTCACACATCATCACTATCACCACCAGTCAACACTCACACATCATCACTATCACCACCAGTCAACACTCACACATCATCACTATCACCACCAGTCAACACTCACACATCATCACTATCACCAACACTCACACATCATCACTATCACCATTCAACACTCACACATCATCACTATCACCACTCAACACTCACACATCATCACTATCACCATCACTCAACACACACATCATCACTATCACCACCACTCAACACACATTTGCACCATAAAAAATCATTCCAAATTTTACTCCATTTGGGTCTAAAAGCAAATTTTGAAAGTCCAGTTTGACGATAAAGTGACCAAAGAAATCGACTCCAAACCTAATCAAGAAAAAATGTGTGTGGGAAATCCAGCAGATCAAGCAGGTTGTGAGGGCCAGCAGGCCACCAGCAGCAACAGCCTAGTTGACCAGGCTAGCACCTGACAAGCCTTTGATATACCTTTGATGAGTTTTGAGAGTCTACTCCGGGAGCCCGGCCGTGGGTCAGGCTCGTCTGGTGGTTGCCTGGTCAATCAGGTCTGGCTCAGGGTTGCGCTAAGTGAATAAGAATCTCGAAAACCTTCATAGGTAAAAGAAAGGGGTTGTTAACCCCCTTCCCACCCCCGCGCCCTAGTTCCCCCTTTCCTCCTTAAATCTCCCTTAATCCTCCCCTAAATTCTCTCCTAATCCTTCCTCAAATCCTTCCTTAAATCCCCCACATCCACCTCTCAAATTATAGGTTTTGTATTATCACCTCTCTTCCTCCCCTCTCACCCCCATCATCCCTCCCCTTTCATCCTCCATCTTCCCTCCCCTCTCATTCCGCATCTTCCCTCCCCTCTCATTCCGCATCTTCCCTCCCCTCTCGTCCCCCATCTTCCCCATGGTTGTTGATTGTTGGTGTCTGAAGTGATGGTTGTTGATTATTGGTGTCTGAAGTGATGGTTGTTGATTATTGGTGTCTGAAGTGATGGTTGTTGATTGTTGGTGTCTGAAGTGATGGATGTTGATTGTTGGTGTCTGAAGCGATGGTTGTTGATTGTTGGTGTCTGAAGTGATGGATGTTGATTGTTGGTGTCTGAAGTGATGGTTGTTGGTGTCTGAAGTGATTGTTGGTGTCTGAAATGATGGTTGTTGATTGGTATCTGAAGTGATGGTTGTTGATTGTTGGTGTCTGAAGTGATGGTTGTTGATTGTTGGTGTCTGAAGTGATGGTTGTTGATTGGTATCTGAAGTGATGGTTGTTGATTGGTATCTGAAGTGATGGTTGTTGATTGGTATCTGAAGTGATGGTTGTTGATTGTTGGTGTCTGAAGTGATGGTTGTTGATTGTTGTTGTCTGAAGTGATGGTTGTTGGTGTCTGAAGTGATGGTTGTTGATTGTTGGTGTCTGAAGTGATGGTTGTTGATTGGTATCTGAAGTGATGGTTGTTGATTGTTGGTGTCTGAAGTGATGGTTGTTGATTGTTGGTGTCTGAAGTGATGGTTGTTGATTGTTGGTGCTGAAGTGATTGTTGTTGATTGTTGGTGTCTGAAGTGATGGTTGTTGATTGTTGGTGTCTGAAGCGATGGTTGTTGATGGTGTCTGAAGTGATGGTTGTTGATTGTTGGTGTCTGAAGCGATGGTTGTTGATGGTGTCTGAAGTGATGGTTGTTGATTGTTGGTGTCTGAAGCGATGGTTGTTGATTGTTGGTGTCTGAAGTGATGGTTGTTGATTGTTGGTGTCTGAAGTGATGGTTGTTGATTGTTGGTGTCTGAAGTGATGGTTGTTGATTTTTGGTGTCTGAAGTGATGGTTGTGATGAATGGTTTGAAAAACCGACAAGTTGAAGATTGAGACACTTATGCAGCATATGGGAATCTTTATTCAGGAAACGTTTCGCCACACAGTGGCTTCATCAGTCCAATACAAAGAGGAAGGCGTAAGGAGAGGAGGAGAATGAGGTAATCAGTCCCTCAACCTGGAGTCGATGTGTTCAGTCCATCAATCTTGTAGAATGTACAGCATAGGGTCGTAGACGTGGCTGTTGATGGTTGTTGATTGTTGGTGTCTGAAGTGATTGTTGGTGTCTGAAGTGTTGATTGGTGTCTGAAGTGATTGTTTGTGTCTGAAGTGATTGTTGGTGTCTGAAGTGATTGTTGGTGTCTGAAGTGTTGATTGGTGTCTGAAGTGGTTGTTGATTGTTCTCTGAAGTGTTGGTTGTTGATTCTTGGTGTCTGAAGTGATGGTTGTTGATTGTTGGTATCTGAAGTGATGGTTGTTGATTGTTGGTGTCTGAAGTGATGGTTGTTGGTGTCTGAAGCGATGGATGTTGATTGTTGGTGTCTGAAGTGATGGTTGTTGATTGTTGGTATCTGAAGTGATGGTTGTTGATTGTGTCTGAAGTGATGGTTGTTGATTGTTCTCTGAAGTGTTGATTGTTGGTGTCTGAAGTGTTGGTTGTTGATTGTTCTCTGAAGTGTTGGTTGTTGATTGTTAGTGCTAACAATTGTTAACACAGTAACACTTCATGATCAGTTTACTGGTCGTGTCGTGAGAGGGAGCCACGGGGGGCGGTGACCCCCGACAACCAGCTACATGCATTAATAATACTAATCTTGATTACCTCGTTATACTTAGTAATTAGTACTCTCCTAATTTCACTATAACGTAGTCCATAAAGGACTATGTTTTTGTGGTAGTGTTTCCACAGCAAGGATACCTAAGTGTTGCACAAGTGTCTAACTTATCAACCTGTCGGTTCTTTAGACCGGTTGTCTACATAAACTGGATTAGGGGCCCGAGACTGTTCAACTGCCTCCCAGCACACATAAGGGGGATTACCAACAGACCCCTGGCAGTCTTCAAGCTGGCACTGGACAAGCACCTAAAGTCAGTTCCGGATCAGCCGGGCTGTGGCTCGTACGTTGGTTTGCGTGCAGCCAGCAGCAACAGCCTGGTTGATCAGGCTCTGATCCACCAGGAGGCCTGGTCACAGACCGGGCCGCGGGGGCGTTGACCCCCGGAACTCTCTCCAGGTAAACTCCAGGTATACTAACATCCAGGGCGGAAACATCTGAATATGACCTTTACTTCAAGGGGACAGAACATACACTGGTGACACCACTGAGTGAATTACTGAGATCAGCCAGGCTGTGATGGATATATGGATCAGCCGGCCACCAGCAACAGCAACCTGGTTGACCAGGCAAGTACGAGACGAGTCTGTCCCATGACCGGTCTCCGGGAGTAGGAAAACTTTGGGTAGTTATCAAAGGTAAAACAGTACGACTCTGTGAGCCGCTCATCAGTCTGTGACCTAAACGAGTTTTTCATGAACGAGACTCAATATCAGAACAGTTTTCGATGTAGGTCTTTCCCCAGCTGACTTCGAAGAAACCATCTTACCGCATACCCATGCTGTCTGTCCCAGCCCCAGACTCCTTCAGTTCTTATCAATAATTGCAAGAAACTACTGTTATGTGCCTTTAGTTTCTTATGAAGGAGCCTAGACACAGGTGACATACCACAGTCGTTGAAAACCACCGATATTGTTTCACGTCACAAAGGTGGCAGTGAAGCAGTTGCAAAGAAACTGGACCAATAGCCCTGACTTCACACATCGAAATCTTTGAAAAAGTCCTATGGAACAAGATTGCCAATCACTTGGAATCACAACAGTCGCACAATCCAGGGCATGAATTTAGGACAGGTCATTCCTGCCTTTCACAGTTATTAGATCATTACAGTGAGGTTCTAGATGCTCTGGAAGACAAGCTAAATGCTGATGTAGTATGCATTGATTTTGCGAACTCTTTCAACAAATGCGACCATGGTGTTATTCTGCACAAAAATCTTGCAAAATGTATAACTGGAAAAATGGTGGAATGTAGTAGAGAAACTCTCGAAACTCTTCAATGGTATATCAAAGGTATGTATATTTAACTTCTTAACAAATGGAACCCAGAGAATAGTAGTAAACAGTGAAGTCGGAGGCTGCCACAGTGAAGAGCTTTGTTCCTCGAGGTCCTTTTCACTCCTTGGTATCTGTAGCTTCTCCTACCTTACTGTACTCTGTGTCCGGTCTGCCCTCTCCTCTGAAGCATATGTCATTGTTTTCATCCTGGGTTGTCTAGCAAGAAAGCCTCCTTAATGTCACCTTCCTACATTTAACTGCAGTTTTTAAACTGGTTCCAAGACAAGAATCGCTGCGTACATCAAATGGATGTTCCTGGTGATGGTACAGCCACCACAGACGCCCGGTTCCAGGCTTGCTTGCTGGAGAAAGAAGACTTGAAACCGTTGACAAGGTTAGATTTTTTTTTTTTTTAGATTTTGCCACCGAAGTGGCTAGTATATTGTGCACCCCATATCCATCCTGTGGATGGTGGCATAAGAGCATATAGATACATAAAAGGCCTAGGAACTAGGCCCCAAAAGGGTTAACAGGAGTATATCTGAGTTTATATCTACATTGGCTTATCTGTTACAAGCGAATTTAGACAGGTATATCTCAAATAACAGAACTGGTGATGGACCTGGCCGCAGGGGCGTTGACCCCCGGAACACACTCCAGGTATACTAGGTATATTTCTCTTTGTAATGGTTGAATTTCAGAGCAAAATTATTGACGTCCTATGCTTTAGTAATTTTATCTCCCTTATTTTGGTGGGTATATTATCTCCCTTATTTTAGAAGATATCTCCCTTAATTTAGAAGACATATTATCTCCCTTATTTTGGTAGGTGTATTTATCTCCTTTACTTTAGTAGATATATTCTCTCCCTTATTTTTGAAGGCATATTCTCTCCCTTTGGTAGGTATATTCTGTTATTTTGGTAGGTATATATGGGCAGGTAAACAAGACTGGTAACTGCTGCTTCTACCTCGTTATAACGCACACTTGCTCAGTTATGACTCATTATAATAACCACACAGGCCAGAGAACGGGTGAGGGTTTGAACCCGTGGCAGATGAGTCACTTTGATCTGACTTTGTCAGTCAGTTTAGGCAGCAGCAGCAGCCTGCTGGAAGACCCTCTACCCACACATTTATGGGTCAGTCTATCTAAGGTTTTAAATTGGGATGATTTTTTTTTTTACTTATTTTCAGTGTAAAATTTCGAAAAAAAAATGTGTGTGTGTGTATGTGTGCTCACACACACACACACACACACACACACACACACACACACACACACACACACACACACACACACACACACACACACACACACAGGGAAGGCAGGAAGCAAGGTAAAGGCAGAGGAGGTTGATTGGCATAAGGGAAGGGAGAGAGGGAAGGTAAAAATGAATGATGGGAAGGAATAAGGGAGGGGAGAGAGGGAGAGGGGAGAGGTGACCACGGTCAAAACAAGACTTGATGGAGGGGAGAGATTAAGGGTGATGGGCCTCTGGATTTTATAGGTAATATGAGTTTTATGAGGAAAGAGAAGCGAGGCTAGAGGGAGAGTTAGAGGGGAGAGGGAAGGGAGAGTTAGAGGGGTGAGGTTAAGGGAGAGTTAGAGGGGTGAGGTTAAGGGAGAGTTAGAGGGGTGAGGGGAAGGGAGAGTTTGAGGGGTGAGGGGAAGGGAGAGTTTGAGGGGTGAGGGGAAGGGAGAATTAGAGGGGTGAGGGGAAGGGGAGTTAGAGGGGTGAGGGGAAGGGGAGTTAGAGGGGTGAGGGAAAGGGGAGTTAGAGGGGTGAGGGAAAGGGGAAGATTTCAAGGATTCATCTCTAGACCTAAAATTTCAACTAGAAATATATATAATATATAGGAAATTAGTGAGCTGTGACCTAAGACCTACCTCCTGGATCCTCCTAGATACTCCTGGATCCTCCTAGATCTTCTTGGAGCTTTCTGGAACATCCTAGATGTTCTTGAATCTTCCTTCAACCTCCTAGATTTTCCAGGATCCTCCTAAATTTTCCTGGATCTTCCTTGTCCCTCCTGGATCCTCCAGGGGATCTGGCCGCGGGGGCGCTGACCCCCGTCTTCCCGGGAAACAACCTTCAGGTATCGGTCATCAGTGAGGTAAATACAGGCTGCAGAACGATGTTTCGCCCAGACAACGTTTTGCTCTGCGTGATGCTTCTGTTAGACCTTGAGAAAAGCTCTACAGAGAGCGAAACGTCGTTCCAGTAGTGATGGGCCGATGCCACAGTATATTGTGTTCACACCGATACCTTGTATTAAGCCGATACCGATACCCAATTTTAAAGCGATACCAATACCCAATTTTAAGGCGATACCGATACCATTAAAAGTAGTCAGTACCCTCCTATAACGATACCATCAAAATTAATCTATACCCTCGTATAACGACAGCGATATTGTGGGTTCAGTCAAGTTCAGTCAAGAAAAACGAAGAGGCTGGAAAGCTTTGTCACCCTCATTAAATATATAACGTTTTAACTACAGCGTTGAGCAAACGTTAGGACATACTAGGAAACGTTTCGGTCCAGGGACCTTGATAGTGATCAAGGTCCAACGATCTAGTGTTTGTTTACGTGTCTTTTTAAGGTAATTTGTGGGTATGTGTTATATCAAGGTTTATGTCGGTTACAGAAGTGTTTATGCAGCCTTCACTGTATCAGGTAGACTAAAACGTTACTCTAAACTGTGACTCAAGTCTGTGGGGGTCTTAATCTGTGGAACTTGTTGTGTTGAATGTCTGTGGGGGTCTTAATTTGTGGAACTTGTCGTGTTGAATGTCTGTGGAGGGTCTTAATCTGTGGAACTTGTCGTGGTGAATGTCTGTGGGGGTCTTAATCTGTGGAACTTGTCGTGTTGAATGTCTGTGGGGGGTCTTAATCTGTGGAACTTGTTGTGTTGAATGTCTGTGGGGGTCTTAATCTGTGGAACTTGTCGTGTTGAATGTCTGTGGAGGGTCTTAATCTGTGGAACTTGTCGTGGTGAATGTCTGTGGGGGTCTTAATCTGTGGAACTTGTCGTGTTGAATGTCTGTGGGGAGACTTACCTGGTTACCTGGAGGTTAATCCGGGGATCAATGCCCCCGCGGCCCGGTCCATGACCAGGCCTCCCGGTGGATCAGGGCCTGATCAGCCAGGCTGTTACTGCTGGCCGCACGCAGTCCAACGTACGAGCCACAGCCCGGCTGATCCGGCACTGACTCTAGGTATCTGTCCAGCTCTCTCTTGAAGGCAGCCAGGAGTTTATTGGTAATTCCCCTAATGCTTGATGGGAGGCTGTTGAACAGTCTTGGGCCCCGGACACTTATGGTGTTTTCTCTTAGTGGGGTATTTGGGGTATTTTGCATCGCCTGCCCAGTCTTTTATTTTAGTAGGGAGTGATTTTTGTGTGCAGATTCGGGACCATTCCTTCCAGGATTTTCCAAGTGTAGATTATGATATATCTCTCTCTCCTGCGTTCCAACGAGTACAAATCAAGTGCTTCCAAGCGTTGGTACAAGTCTGTGGGGAGACTTAACCTGTGGAACTTGTCGTGGTGCAAGTCTGTGGGGAGACTTAACCTGTGGAACTTGTCGTGGTGCAAGTCTGTGGGGAGACTTAACCTGTGGAACTTGTCGTGGTGCAAGTCTGTGGGGAGACTTAACCTGTGGAACTTGTCACCGTCACAGCTTGACCCAGTCTGTGATGGTGTGCGGGGCGGGGGTTGGTCTATTAAGTTATTTTTAAAGAATGATTCTCGTATATTCCTTGAAGGGAGAGAGAGAGAAAGAGAGAGGGAAGGGAGGAATGAAGGGGGAAGGGGGTGACCTGAGCAAGATATCTTGCCTTATTTGTGGTGGTAATGAGTGTGGGTGCTGGTTGAGTTGTGGTGGTCCTTCTCTGGTTGATGGAGTGGATGATCGCGTGCTCTGCATGCCACTCCCCCATTCTCTCTCTCTCTTCTCTCGCTCTATATATATGTCGTGCCGAATAGGTAAAACTGGTCAATTAGCAACAATTCATTTAAAATTAAGTCCTTTCTAAAATTTTCTCTTATACGTTTTAAGATATATTGTTTTCATTTATGTTAATGTAAAAAATTAATTTTGTACCAAAAGAACCTTAGAAAACTTACCTAACCTTATTATAACAAGCGCAAATTAATTTAGCCTAATCCAACTAACTATATTTTAGATAAGTTTACAATAATTTATTAATAAACAAACACAATGGAATATATTTTTTTCGTTAGATTCAGAATGATTTTTGCGAAATTATTGCGTACACAAATTTTCGCTTGCATTATTCGGCAAGAAGAGCGTTGCTGTTTAATCCAAAATCGCAAGTTTTACCTATTTGGCATAACATTTTATATATATATATATATATATATATATATATATATATATATATATATATATATATATATATATATATATATATATATATATATATATATATATATATATATAGTTGGGCCGGCGCGCGTCAGGTGTTTAACCGTTGTGGGATCTGATAGTGAGGTGCTGGCCAGACCCCTTATATAGCTTCCTTGGATGCTTTACTTTCATAGTTCCTTGACAATGTGAGTAGTCACGAAACCGCTTGGAATTTCTCTATTCTTTCGGAGTGGTTGTTTTGCATATTCTGAAATCACCTGTTTACTGTGATCTTATTGCATATATATATATATATATATATATATATATATATATATATATATATATATATATATATATATATATATACATACACAATAAGATCACAGTAAACAGGTGATTTTAAAATATGCAAAACAACCACTGTGAAAGAGTAGTGAAATTCCAAGCGCTTTCGTGACTACTCACATTGTCAAGGAACTATGAAAGTAAGTAATACATCAAAGGAAGGCAATTAAAGGGCTTAGACTACATCTCACAGTCAACTCCCACAACAAAGAAACACCTGACACGCGACAATACCGGACTCATAAGAAAAGAGGAACACTGCAGTAGGTCCGCTGGTCCAACTAGACAGGTCCTCACGACATCCCACTAACAAAATATTCTACCCAAGAAATAAGGTTTATTATTTGTCCAATGTATTATTAAACTCTAACCAAATTTTATTAATTATAAATGAATCTAATTTATATAAACCAAAGGAAATATTCATATTATTGTCAAAACTGCTTTTTATGAAACAAGATTCAATTATATTCCTGTCGACCATGGACTTGCTTGATACTACTTTCTCAACTTTTTGAAAATCAATTGGATGGTTAAAATCTCTTACATGAATAAATAGAGCATTGGAATCTTGTCCAGTTCTAATGCTATATTTATGTTGTTTTAATCTTAGTTCGAGATTTTTACCAGTTTGACCGTAATAAACTTTATCGCAAATTTTACAAGGAATCTTATAGACACATCCGTCAGCATTTTGGGGGGAATTCTTTATCAAAAGTTTTTTTTTACTGTATCAAGATTTTTGAATACAACTTTAATATTAAAAGTCTTAAGAAGAGAAGGCATATCAACCAAGTTTTCATGGTAAAGGAGAACCAACATATTTTTAGTTGAATAAGGCTGGTTGTCCCTTTTTGGGTTGTAAAAAGTATTTCTAGCAACTTTAAAAGATTTATCAATTACAATTTTCGGGTATTTCAGATCATTGGCTATTTCATAAATTTTGGATATTTCTTCATCTATGAACTCTGGACTACAAATTCGTAAATCTCTCAAAAACATTGATGAGAAAACAGACAGTTTAACTCTATCTTGATGCGAGGAATAATAGTGGACATAGGAACAGTTATTTGTAGGTTTTCTGTAAATTTTAAATTTGAATTCATTATTACCCTTAATAATTAAAACATCTAGAAAAGGCAATGAGTTATTTTCTTCAAATTCAACAGTAAAGTTTATAGAATGGGCTAAGCTATTTAATTTGCCAAGGAAATGGTGTATATCTACATTTTTGGGCATAAGACATAAAATATCATCAACATATCTGAACCATTTAGCTCTATTAGGGAGGATTGTGTTAAGTAACCTTGTTTCAAAAAATTCCATGTATAGGTTACTAAGAACAGGTGAAAGAGGATTTCCCATTGCCATACCAAACTTCTGAGTGTAAAACTTATCATTAAATACAAATTTTGCATCAACAATGCAAAGTTTAATAAGTTTAATGATAGGAACTGGCAATGGTAAATCATAATTAACGAGTTCTTCAGATAAGAAACTTAATAAACAAGGAAGTAACATCAAAACTAACCATGTTAAAATCATTTAAGTCAAAGAGCTTAATTTATCAACTAAATCTAAGTTGTTTTTAACATTAAAGTTAGAAATTTTACCAACAATAGGGTTCAAAATGCTAACAAGCCATTTGGACAGTTTATACGAAACTGATCCTATGGAGCTAATAATTGGTCTAATTGGATTCCCTGGTTTGTGTGTTTTTATTATTCCATACATGTAAGGTAAAGATGAATGAGTGTAACCAAATTGTTTAATTAATTCATCTTTGCCTTTTAGTAGAAGTTTTATTGTTTTATTGAAATTACGGTTAACGGTTTCTAAGGGATTCTTTCTTAGTTTAGAATAGGTTTCAGTATCATCTAAGAGATTATTCTTTGACAGTGGTTGTTTTGCATATATATATATATATATGTATATATATATATATATATATATATATATATATATATATATATATATATATATATATATATATATATGTATATATATATATATTACACACACACACACACACACACACACACCTCCCTCTCTCTACTCCCCTCTGTTCTCTACTTTTTTTTATTTACACAGTGGTTTTTTACAGAGTTAGGTTGAGAGTTTCCTCTTTAACTATTTGTCATGGTTCCATTGGTACCGCAGTTCATATCGCCCGTGTTCTCTTGCTTAGAGTATTGTTCAGTGTTGACGGCTTCTCTCAGGGCAGGACTTATAGCTGAGCCAATAAACCATTTAAATTGTTGGAACGCTTCAAAGCCCTTAAATGTACCCGTTGGATATATATATATATATATATATATATATATATATATATATATATATATATATATATATATATATATATATATATATATATACAGCATACTGGAGTGAGGGGGATGGGAGAAAATGTACAGTAAACCCAGTGAAAACCAGGGGCGCCGTTATGACAACAAAAGAACACTGTATCAACATCTGTGGTCCAAGACTGTTGTTTTAGCATCTTACCAGATGTCAGCAACACTGCTGGAACATGTGTAGAAATCTTCACTTGGAGATTAGACAAGTACCAGATCACAATCAGGCTGTGATGGGTATGTGGGGCAGCGAGCCACCAGCAGCAACAGCCTGGTTGACCAGGCTAACACTAGAGAAGCGTGACCCAGAGCCTGAGTATTGGAACTCCAAACTCATCAAAGGTATTCCATTTTTCGACTTTGTTTTTCTTTTCCCTCCACCTGGTCTTTCCACCCCTTCCTACATTGTTCCCTGCACTGCTGCCTGCACTGCTCCCTGCACTGCTGCCTGCACTGCTCCTACACTGCTGCCTGCACTGTTCCCTGCACTGCTCCCTGCACTGCTGCCTGCACTGCTCCCTGCACTGCTGCCTGCACTGCTCCCTACACTGCTGCCTGCACTGTTCCCTGCACTGCTCCCTGCACTGCTGCCTGCACTGCTCCCTGCACTGCTCCCTGCACTGCTCCCTACACTGCTGCCTGCATTGTTCCCTGCACTGCTGCCTGCACTGTTCTCTGCACTGTTCTCTGCACCTTTCCCTGCACTGTTTCCTGCACTGCTGCCTGCACTGTTCTCTGCACTGTTCTCTGCACCTTTCCCTGCACTGTTTCCTGCACTGCTCCCTGCACTGCTGCCTGCACTGTTCCCTGCACTGTTCTCTGCACCTTTCCCTGCACTGTTTCCTGCACTGCTGCCTGCACTGTTCCCTGCACTGTTCTCTGCACCTTTCCCTGCACTGTTTCCTGCACTGCTCCCTGCACTGCTGCCTGCACTGTTCCCTGCACTGTTCTCTGCACCTTTCCCTGCACTGTTTCCTGCACTGCTCCCTGCACTGCTGCCTGCACTGTTCCCTGCACTGCTCCTTGCACCTTTCCCTGCACTGTTTCCTGCACTGCTCCCTGCACTGCTGCCTGCACTGTTTCCTGCTCTGCTCCTTGCACCTTTCCCTGCACTGCTCCCTGCACTGTTTACTGCACTGCTGCCTGCACTGTTTCCTGCACTGCTCCCTGCACTGCTGCCTGCACTGTTTCCTGCACTGCTCCCTGCACTGCTGCCTGCACTGCTCCTTGCACCTTTCCCTGCACTGCTCTCTGCACTGTTTCCTGCACTGCTCTCTGCACTGTTCCCTGCACTGCTCCCTGCACCGTTCTCTGCACTGCTCCCTGCACTGTTTCCTGCACTGCTCCTACACTGTTCCCTGCACTGCTCCCTGTCCTGTTCTCTGCACTGCTCCCTGCACTGTTCCCTGCACTGCTCCCTGCACTGCTCCCTGCACCGTTCTCTGCACTGCTCCCTGCACTGCTCCCTGCACTGCCCCCTACACTGTTCTTTGCACTGCTCTCTGCACTGCTCCCTGCACTGCTCCCTGCACTGCTCCTTGCACCTTTCCCTGCACTGCTCTCTGCACTGTTTCCTGCACTGCTCTCTGCACTGTTCCCTGCACTGCTCCCTGCACCGTTCTCTGCACTGCTCCCTGCACTGTTTCCTGCACTGCTCCTACACTGTTCCCTGCACTGCTCCCTGTCCTGTTCTCTGCACTGCTCCCTGCACTGCTCCCTGCACTGTTCCCTGCACTGCTCCCTGCACTGTTCACTGCACTGCTCCCTGCACTGTTCTCTGCACTGCTCCCTGCACTGCTCCCTGCACTGTTCCCTGCACTGCTCCCTGCATTGCCCCTGCATTGTTCCCTGCACTGCTCCCTGTACTGTTCTCTACACTGCTCCCTGCACTGTTCCCTGCACTGTTCTTTGCACTGCTCCCTGCACTGCTCTGCACCTTTCCCTGCACTGTTCCCTGCACTGCTTCCTGTACTGTTCTCTGCACTGTTCCCTGCAATGCTCCCTGCACTGTTCCCTGCACTGTTCCCTGCACTGCTCCCTGCACTGCTCCCTGCACTGCTCCCTGTACTGTTCTCTGCACTGTTCCCTGCACTGCCCCCTGCACTGTTCTCTGCACTGTTCCCTGCACTGTTCACTGCACTGCTCCCTGTACTGTTCCCTGTACTGTTCTCTGCACTGCTCCCTGCACTGTTCCCTGCACTGTTCCCTGCACTGCTCCCTGCACTGCTCCGAGTACTGTTCTCTGCACTGTTCCCTGCACTGCTCCCTGCACTGCTCCCTGCACTGCTCCCTGTACTGCTCCCTGCACTGCTCCCTGCACTGCTCCCTGCACTGTTCCCTGCACTGCTCCCTGCACTGCTCCCTGCACTGCTCCCTGCACTGCTCCCTGCACTGTTCCCTGCACTGTTCCCTGCACTGCTCCCTGCACTGTTCCCTGCACTGTTCCCTGCACTGTTCCCTGCACTGCTCCCTGCACTGCTCCCTGCACTGCTCCCTGCACTGTTCCCTGCACTGTTCCTTGCACTGCTCCCTGCACTCAACATTACCTCCCGTCATTACAGTCAGGGGTCATCAAGGGTAATTTGTTATAAACGATTACTGTGGCTTTTACCGCTCCGAGCTTAGTGGCTTGGTGTACGTAGTACGTCGCAGGGAGGTGTGGGTACGTACGTGGGAAGGGAGGTGTGGAGTACGTACGTGGGAAGGGAGGTAAGGAGTACGTACTTGGGCAGGGAAGTGCGAGAGTACGTTTGTGGGCAGGGAAGTGGGGAGGGGCAGGGAGGTAGGAAGTACGTACGTGGGCATGGAGGTAGGGAGTACGTACGTGGGCAGGGATGTGGGGAGTACGTACGTGGGCAGGGAGCTAGGGAGTACGTACGTGGGCAGGGAGTACGTAGGTTGGCAGGGAGGTGCGGGAATACGTAGGGATGAAGGTAGAAATGTAGGATTACTGGGAAATGGGGAGTAAATGGTTAAGAAGGAGTGGGAAAGGGTTAAGGGGAAGTGGGAGAGGGCTAAGGGGGAGTGGGAGAGGGTTAAGGGAAGTGGAAGAGGTTCAAGGGGAAGGGGGAAAGGGTTAATGGGAAGTGGGAGAGGGTTAAGGGGAAGTGCGGGAGGGTTAGGGGAAGTGGGAGAGGGTTAAGAGGAAGTGGGAGAGGGCTAAGGGGAAGTGGGAGAGGGTTAAGGGGAAGTGGGAGAGGGCTAAGGGGAAGTGGGGGAGGGTTAGGGGAAGTGGGAGAGGGTTAAGAGGAAGTGAGAGAGGGCTAAGGGGAAAAGGGGGAGGGTTAAGGGAAGTGGGAGAGGGTTAAGGGGAAGTGGGAGAGAGTTAAGGGGAAATGGGGGGGTAAGTTAGGAAGGAGGGTTTGGTATGTGTATTGGGGATGATGTTGAGGGAGGTGTGGGTGGGGGGATGTTGAAGGAGGTGTGGGTGGGGGATGTTGAGGGAGGTGTGGGTGGGGGGATGTTGAGGGAGGTGTGGGTGGGGGATGTTGAGGGAGGTGTGGGTGGGGGGATGTTGAGGGAGGTGTGGGTGGGGGGATGTTGAGGGAGGTGTGGGTGGGGGATGTTGAGGGAGGTGTGGGTGGGGGGATGTTGAGGGAGGTGTGGGTGGGGGGATGTTGAGGGAGGTGTGGGTGGGGGGATGTTGAGGGAGGTGTGGGTGGGGGGATGTTGAGGGAGGTGTGGGTGGGGGGATGTTGAGGGAGGTGTGGGTGGGGGGATGTTGAGGGAGGTGTGGGTGGGGGGATGTTGAGGGAGGTGTGGGTGGGGGGATGTTGAGGGAGGTGTGGGTGGGGGATGTTGAGGGAGGTGTGGGTGGGGGGATGTTGAGGGAGGTGTGGGTGGGGGGATGTTGAGGGAGGTGTGGGTGGGGGGATGTTGAGGGAGGTGTGGGTGGGGGGATGTTGAGGGAGGTGTGGGTGGGGGGATGTTGAGGTAGGTGTGGGTGGGGGATGTTGAGGGAGGTGTGGGTGGGGGGATGTTGAGGGAGGTGTGGGTGGGGGGATGTTGAGGGAGGTGTGGGTGGGGGGATGTTGAGGGAGGTGTGGGTGGGGGGATGTTGAGGGAGGTGTGGGTGGGGGATGTTGAGGGAGGTGTGGGTGGGGGATGTTGAGGGTGGTGTGGGTGGGAGGATGTTGAGGGAGGTGTGGGTGGGGAGTTGAATAAGTTTTGGGGTTTTACAGGTGGTGAGGGGGAGGGGAGGATGTGTACTATATTATTATTATTATTATTATTATTAATATTATTATTATTATTATTATTATTATTATATAGAAATATTAATAGTAATATAATGTACTAGAAATGCAAATGCAAGTTTTTACAGACGAATCTCCGTGGTATTGTTTGTTTGCAGTCGTGTCATTACGATTTCGTGAGTCATGTTAACGGCTTTGAGGGGACTTGAGCTAGAGTTCGTCACGGCCACGCTAGCTGGAGATTCGTCTGTAAAAACTTGCATTTGTGGTCACAGTGGTGCCTGTGCTAACCTTCCTATGGTGTAGAAATATACCTAGTTGGATGAATCTTATTTTGGCTAGCTGGTCCAGTGGCTATCGCGACGGTCTGGAGTTCTGAGACTCTCTGATCGCGGGTTCTATCCCCGCCCGTGGTATGGTTGATCAGGCCCTGATCCATCGGGAGGCCTGGTCATGGACCGGGCCGCGGGGGCGTTGATCCCCGGAATAACCTCCAGGTAACCCTCTCCTATACAGTGAGTTCTCGATTTACGAACACATCGGGGACCTGCATTGTGTATAATAATATATAATGATATACACAGTAATATAATAATTATCCAGGAGAGTCTCAACGGGTTAGGTTATCGTGGATTATGTTGGGTTAAGTCAGGTTACGTTGCGGCATACCAGTCACAGGTACGTCTGGCAACCAGGTGGCAGAGAGGAGGCAAGAAACGTTGAGATCTGGACATTTATGACTGGTTGAGCGTGTTAGAAGGGGTAAGCGCTAAACCTGCAGGGGTCAGCACCTAGGGAAATGAGAGGCAATGAGCCTCTATCCGGGGAAGACAACAGATTCATTTCCTTTAGCCAAGAACCCAATAATAATCCCGTAGCTCGGTTGGTAGCGCACTCAGCTCACACATTGAGGTCCGTGGTTCGATCCCCGGTACGAGTGGAAACATCAGGGCGTGTTTCCTTAAGACATCTGCTGTCCCTGTTCACCTAGCAGTAAGTAGGTACCTGGATGTTCGCCGACTGGGGGACAAAATTAGCCTAATTTGCCCGAAATGCTCTGCATAACAAGGGGCTTTCTATATAGTATGTCACTGATGTCAGCTATGGTCTGTATAAGTTGTATCATGTAGGAATTAAAACTTATTATTATAATTATTATTATTATTATTATTATTATTATTATTATTATTAAATAGTAGTAATAGTGCTTATACACATACTTTAATACATATTCTAAGTATTAAAGTATTCTTGGGTGGTATGCAGGTCAGGCAGCAGTCTGACTTGCATTGTTGATGGGTTTTAAACCCAATAAACCAAGTAACAGATTATTGGTATGACGGAGGTGTGGCTGGTTGAAATGGTGGGTGTGGCTGGTTTATATGGTTGTTGTGACTGGTTGATGTTGTGGTGTGTGGTGCGGTGGTGTTGGTGGTGCTTGAGTGTCATGGTGATAGTGGTGCATGACTGTGGTGGTGGTAGTGGTGGTGGTGGTGCTTGAGAGTGGTGGTGGTGGTGCTTGAGTGTGGTAGTGGTGGTGGTGCTTGAGTGTGGTGGTGGTGGTGCTTGAGTGTGGTAGTGGTGGTGGTGGTGCTTGAGTGTGGTGGTGGTGGTGCTTGAGTGTCGTGGTGGTGGTGCTTGAGTGTCGTGGTGGTGGTGCTTGAGTGTGGTGGTGGTGGTGCTTGAGTGTGGTGGTGGTGCTTGAGTGTGGTAGTGGTGGTGGTGGTGCTTGAGTGTGGTGGTGGTGCTTGAGTGTGGTGGTGGTGCTTGAGTGTGGTGGTGGTGCTTGAGTGTGGTGGTGGTGCTTGAGTGTAGTGGTGGTGCTTGAGTGTGGTGGTGGTGGTGCTTGAGTGTGGTGGTGGTGCTTGAGTGTGGTGGTGGTGGTGGTGGTGCTTGAGTGTCGTGGTGGTGGTGCTTGAGTGTGGTGGTGGTGGTGGTGGTGCTTGAGTGTGGTAGTGGAGGTGGTGCTTGAGTGTCGTGGTGGTGGTGCTTGAGTGTGGTGGTGGTGGTGCTTGAGTGTGGTGGTGGTGCTTGAGTGTGGTGGTGGTGCTTGAGTGTGGTGGTGGTGCTTGAGTGTGGTGGTGGTGCTTGAGTGTGGTGGTGGTGGTGCTTGAGTGTGGTGGTGGTGCTTGAGTGTGGTGGTGGTGCTTGAGTGTGGTGGTGGTGCTTGTGTGTGGTGGTGGTGCGTGTTATACATTGTGGTGGGCAAAAGTTTCGTTTTTTTTTTTCGTTTCGGAGTTTTGCTGCGAGTCCTCGTGGTGTTTTTTGTTTTGTTTTGTTTTGTTTTCCCGCGGATGTGTGGACCAATCACAGCGGCCGTAGTGGGCAGGAGAAGTTGCTATTGGTGGATGTGTAGCGTCACCAAGCGGATGTGGTGAGTCAGTGTGGAGTAGTGTTGGTGGGTGTTCTCTCTCTGGTCTTGTTCTCATTGTTCCCACTGTTCCCACTGTTCTCATTGTTCCCACTGTTCCCACTGTTCTCATTGTTCCCACTGTTCCCACTGTTCTCATTGTTCCCACTGTTCCCACTGTTCTCATTGTTCCCACTGTTCCCACTGTTCCCACTGTTCTCATTGTTCCCACTGTTCTCATTGTTCCCACTGCACCCACTGTTCCCACTGTTCTCATTGTTCCCACTGTTCCCACTGTTCTCATTGTTCCCACTGTTCCCACTGTTCTCATTGTTCCCACTGCACCCACTGTTCCCACTGTTCTCATTGTTCCCACTGTTCTCATTGTTCCCACTGCACCCACTGTTCCCACTGTTCCCACTGTTCCCACTGTTCTCATTGTTCCCACTGTTCTCATTGTTCCCACTGCACCCACTGTTCCCACTGTTCTCATTGTTCCCACTGTTCTCATTGTTCCCACTGTTCTCATTGTTCCCACTGCACCCACTGTTCCCACTGTTCTCATTGTTCCCACTGTTCCCACTGTTCCCACTGTTCTCATTGTTCCCACTGCACCCACTGTTCCCACTGTTCTCATTGTTCCCACTGCACCCACTGTTCCCACTGTTCTCATTGTTCCCACTGTTCCCACTGTTCCCACTGTTCTCATTGTTCCCACTGCACCCACTGTTCCCACTGTTCCCACTGTTCTCATTGTTCCCACTGTTCTCATTGTTCCCACTGCACCCACTGTTCCCACTGTTCTCATTGTTCCCACTGTTCTCATTGTTCCCACTGTTCTCATTGTTCCCACTGCACCCACTGTTCCCACTGTTCTCATTGTTCCCACTGTTCTCATTGTTCCCACTGCACCCATTGTTCTCATTGTTCCCACTGCACCCATTGTTCCCACTGTTCTCATTGTTCCCACTGCACCCACTGTTCTCATTGTTCCCACTGCACCCACTGTTCCCACTGTTCTCATTGTTCCCACTGCACCCATTGTTCCCACTGTTCTCATTGTTCCCACTGCACCCATTGTTCCCACTGCACCCATTGTTCCCACTGCACCCATTGTTCCCACTGTTCTCATTGTTCCCACTGCACCCATTGTTCCCACTGTTCTCATTGTTCCCACTGCACCCATTGTTCCCACTGCACCCATTGTTCCCACTGCACCCATTGTTCCCACTGTTCTCATTGTTCCCACTGCACCCACTGTTCTCATTGTTCCCACTGCACCCATTGTTCACACTGTTCTCATTGTTCCCACTGCACCCATTGTTCCCACTGCACCCATTGTTCCCACTGCTCTCATTGTTCCCACTGCACCCATTGTTCCCACTGTTCTCATTGTTCCCACTGCACCCATTGTTCCCACTGCACCCATTGTTCCCACTGTTCTCATTGTTCCCACTGCACCCATTGTTCCCACTGTTCTCATTGTTCCCACTGCACCCATTGTTCCCACTGCACCCATTGTTCCCACTGTTCTCATTGTTCCCACTGCACCCATTGTTCCCACTGCACCCACTGTTCTCATTGTTCCCACTGCACCCACTGTTCCCACTGTTCTCATTGTTCCCACTGCACCCATTGTTCCCACTGTTCTCATTGTTCCCACTGCACCCATTGTTCCCACTGTTCTCATTGTTCCCACTGCACCCATTGTTCCCACTGCACCCATTGTTCCCACTGTTCTCATTGTTCCCACTGCACCCACTGTTCTCATTGTTCCCACTACACCCATTGTTCCCACTGCACCCATTGTTCCCACTGTTCTCATTGTTCCCACTGCACCCATTGTTCCCACTGCACCCACTGTTCTCATTGTTCCCACTGCACCCATTGTTCCTACTGTTCTCATTGTTCCCACTGCACCCATTGTTCTCATTGTTCCCACTGCACCCATTGTTCTCATTGTTCCCACTGCACCCATTGTTCTCATTGTTCCCACTGCACCCATTGTTCCCACTGTTCTCATTGTTCCCACTGCACCCATTGTTCTCATTGTTCCCACTGCACCCATTGTTCTCATTGTTCCCACTGCACCCATTGTTCTCATTGTTCCCACTGCACTCATTGTTCCTACTGTTCTCATTGTTCCCACTGCACCCATTGTTCTCATTGTTCCCACTGCACTCATTGTTCCCACTGTTCTCATTGTTCCCACTGCACCCATTGTTCTCATTGTTCCCACTGCTCCCATTGTTCCCGCTGTTCTCATTGTTCCCACTGCTCTCATTGTTCCCACTGTTCTTATTGTTCCCACTGCACCCATTGTTCCCACTGTTCTCATTGTTCCCACTTCACCCATTGTTCCCACTGCACCCATTGTTCCCACTGTTCTCTTTGTTCCCACTGCACCCATTATTCCCACTGTTCTCTTTGTTCCCACTGCACCCATTATTCCCACTGTTCTCTTTGTTCCCACTGCACCCATTATTCCCACTGTTCTCTTTGTTCCCACTGCACCCATTATTCCCACTGTTCTCTTTGTTCCCACTGCACCCATTATTCCCGCTGTTCTCTTTGTTCCCACTGCACCCATTATTCCCACTGTTCTCATTGTATCCACTGCTTCCATTGTACCCACTGCTGTCATTGTTCCCACTGCTCCCATTGTACCCACTGCTCTCATTGTACCCACTGCTCCCATTGTACCCACTGCTCCCATTGTACCCACTGCTCTCATTGTTCCCACTGCTCCCATTGTACCCACTGCTCCCATTGTACCCACTGCTCTCATTGTTCCCACTGCTCCCATTGTACCCACTGCTCCCATTGTACCCACTGCTCCCATTGTACCCACTGCTCCCATTGTACCCACTGCTCTCATTGTTCCCACTGCTCTCATTGTTCCCACTGCTCTCATTGTTCCCACTGTTCTCCTTGTTCCCACTGTTCTCATTGTTACCACTGCTCCCATTGTTCCCACTGTTTTCATTGTTCCCACTGTTTTCATTGTTCCCACTGCTCTGTTACCACTGCTCTCATTGTTCCCACTGTTCTCATTGTTCCCACTGCTCTGATTGTTACCACTGTTCTCATTGTTCCCACTGCTCTGATTGTTCCCACTGCTCTCATTGTTCCCACTGTTCTCATTGTTACCACTGCTCTGATTGTTCCCACTGTTCTCATTGTTACCACTGCTCTGATTGTTACCACTGCTCTCATTGTTCCCACTGCTCTGATTGTTACCACTGTTCTCATTGTTACCACTGCTCTGATTGTTCCCACTGTTCTCATTGTTCCCACTGCTCTGATTGTTCCCACTGCTCTCATTGTTCCCACTGTTCTCATTGTTCCCACTGTTCTCATTGTTACCACTGCTCTGATTGTTCCCACTGCTCTGATTGTTCCCACTGCTCTCATTGTTCTCATTGTTCCCACTGCTCTGATTGTTACCACTGTTCTCATTGTTCCCACTGCTCTGATTGTTACCACTGCTCTGATTGTTCCCACTGCTCTCATTGTTCCCACTGTTCTCATTGTTCCCACTGCTCTGATTGTTCCCACTGCTCTCATTGTTCCCACTGTTCTCATTGTTCCCACTGTTCTCATTGTTCCCACTGTTCTCATTGTTCCCATTGCTCTGATTGTTCCCACTGCTCTCATTGTTCCCACTGCTCTCATTGTTCCCACTGTTCTCATTGTTCCCATTGCTCTGATTGTTCCCACTGCTCTGATTGTTCCCACTGCTCTCATTGTTCCCACTGTTCTCATTGTTCCCATTGCTCTGATTGTTCCCACTGCTCTCATTGTTCCCACTGCTCTCATTGTTCCCACTGCTCTGATTGTTCCCACTGCTCTCATTGTTCCCACTGTTCTCATTGTTCCCACTGCTCTCATTGTTCCCATTGCTCTGATTGTTCCCACTGCTCTGATTGTTCCCACTGTTCTCATTGTTCCCATTGCTCTGATTGTTCCCACTGCTCTCATTGTTCCCACTGCTCTGATTGTTCCCACTGTTCTCATTGTTCCCATTGCTCTGATTGTTCCCACTGCTCTCATTGTTCCCACTGTTCTCATTGTTCCCATTGCTCTGATTGTTCCCACTGCTCTCATTGTTCCCATTGCTCTCATTGTTCCCACTGTTCTCATTGTTCCCATTGCTCTGATTGTTACCACTGCTCTCATTGTTCCCACTGCTCTCATTGTTCCCACTGTTCTCATTGTTCCGATTGTTCCCACTGCTCTCATTTTTCCCACTGCTCTCATTGTTCCCACTGCTCTCATTGTTCCCACTGCTCTCATTGTTCCCACTGCTCTCATTGTTCCCACTGTTCTCATTGTTCCCATTGCTCTGATTGTTCCCACTGCTCTCATTGTTCCCACTGCTCTCATTGTTCCCACTGTTCTCATTGTTCCCATTGCTCTGATTGTTCCCACTGCTCTCATTGTTCCCACTGCTCTCATTGTTCCCACTGTTCTCATTGTTCCCACTGTTCTCATTGTTCCCACTGCTCCCATTTTTCCCACTGCTCTCATTGTTCACACTGCTCCCACTGTTTGTACTGCTACCACTGTTTTCACTGCTCCCACTGCTTGGTCTGGGACCAGTGACCTCCGGAAGTGACTGCAATAAAAGCTTACGTAAAAATACCTAACCAAGACAGGACTCGCAGCAGTGAGTTCAAGTTTGTAAAAACATAGAGTTAACAAGGATATAGAAAACGATACACGTAGGAGAGAGACGACGACGACGACGACGACGACGACGACGACGCTTCGGTCTGACTTGGACTGTTTACACTTACACTAACACAAAACATGATAGGTATATATAATGTTTGCCAGGAAACAGGACAAGTGTTTCCTGACGCGGGTCTTAGTCATATGATGACCCACAGCTGGAGCTTTTGGTCATCTGACCGAGGCCTTCCACCGGCTTACCCATCCACCCTCTTAAAAATTATGGTTAAGATTATAACAATTTCATTAAAACAAAAGAGAGAGGGAGCCAGTATATATAGGTGACGGGGACGGGACCAAGAGAGGAAGAAGCAGCAATAGTAGTGGTAGTAGGAAGTCGGAGCTAAGCATAGACCCCTGGTTGTCTTCAAGAGGGAGCTGGACAGATACCTAAGTCAGTGCCGGATCAGCCGGGCTGTGATTCGTACGTTGGACTACGTGCGGCCAGCAGTAACAGCTTTGTTGATCAGGCCCTGATCCACCGGGAGGCCTGGTCGTGGACCGGGCCGCGGGGGCGTTGATCCCCGGAATACCCTCCAGGTAGATAGGTAGGCCTGTTGGTCCATGCTAGGCAGGGCCTTTACAATCCATTCCACTAACAGAATATCTGCCCAACCCAATTTTCATCGTTACCCAGGCAATAAGCTTTGATAATTCTGTTTACTCATGTGGAAGTCCCGAAGTAAGGAGAGTAGTAGTTTTAGTGGGAAATGAGACGGGAAGGGGAGTGGAGGGTGAAGGTAGGCGAAAGTAATTGTAGCAATAGTAGAAATGGAGCCATAGTCGTAACAGTAGCAGAAGTGGGTCAGTTCTTTCGATGAGGGAAAATACGGGTTTGGTAACAGAGTTGTGGATGAGTGGAACAAACTCCTGTGTGACTTGGACCTGCCTAGCATGGGCCAGTAATCCTGCTGCAGTGCTGCTTCTTTCTTATGCCCTTAATAACAGAAGAACACTGCAGTATTCCTACTGGCCCATACTTGGCAGGTCATTCTCTAACCCAGCCCACACACTCAGAGCAAGTATCTGAGAGATGTAATAAATGGTATTGAAAACCGACAACTCGAAGATTGAGACACTTATGCAGCATATAGGAATCTTTATTGAGGAAAAAAATTCTCATATCTGTCAGACACTGCAACATCATGGGATCTTGATACAAGGAATTCTTCAATACTTGTCCAACCTTCGGACGAAGACCTACTTATACTAGTGGATGTTACCACTGTGATCCCGCCTCCTCCTGCTGCCACTCACCTGACTACAGTATATAAATCAACATGACTCACGAAATCGTAATGACACGATTGCAAACAAACCATACCACGGGCGGGGATAGAACCCGCGATCAGAGTCTCAAAAGTCCAGACCGTCGCATTAGCTACGGTCTGGAGTTTTGAGACTCTCTGATCGTGGGTTCTATCCCCGCCCGTGGTATGGTATATAAGTCACTTCTCCCACCATATACTATACGAATGGTATATAATACCGACAAGATGAGATTAAGACACATGTGCAACATCTGGGTATCTTTATTGTAGACGTTTCGCCATCCAGTGGCTTTATCAATGCAAATTCTAGGACATAACTTGAAGACAGTAGAACTATGTACAGAAGATGAGGTAATCAGTCCCTCAACCTAGGAGTAGGTGCGAAGAGCACCATAGTCGTGGAGATTCTGAAGCAGAAGAAAGGATCCTGGCGCTTATATAGTAACGTCAGGTGTAGCAGACGAGGGCATATTCACTGGTAGGCGGGATTCCCCAGTGGAAGTAGGTCCTTCCCAAAGAGATGGGTTAGTTGTAGTAGTAGTTGTCGTAGTCGTGAAGGTTATGTATATGTCCTCAGAATTAAGATTCCATGATGTTGCAGTGTCTGACAAGTTGTGTACGAATGGTATATAATACCGACAAGATGAGATTAAGACACATGTGCAACATCTGGGTATCTTTATTGTAGACGTTTCGCCATCCAGTGGCTTTATCAATACAAATTCTAGGACATAACTTGAAGACAGTAGAACTATGTACAGAAGATGAGGTAATCAGTCCCTCAACCTAGGAGTAGGTGCGAAGAGCACCATAGTCGTGTCTTAATCTCATCTTGTCGGTATTATATACCATTCGTACACAACTTGTCAGACACTGCAACATCATGGAATCTTAATTCTGAGGACATATACATAACCTTCACGACTACGACAACTACTACTACAACTAACCCATCTCTTTGGGAAGGACCTACTTCCACTGGGGAATCCCGCCTACCAGTGAATATGCCCTCGTCTGCTACACCTGACGTTACTATATAAGTGCCAGGATCCTTTCTTCTGCTTCAGAATCTCCACGACTATGGTGCTCTTCGCACCTACTCCTAGGTTGAGGGACTGATTACCTCATCTTCTGTACATAGTTCTACTGTCTTCAAGTTATGTCCTAGAATTTGTATTGATAAAGCCACTGGATGGCGAAACGTCTACAATAAAGATACCCAGATGTTGCACATGTGTCTTAATCTCATATACTATACGTTTTACGAGACTGATGGACTGAACACATCGAATCCAGGCTGAGGGACTGATTACCTCAAACTTCTCTTCTTACACCTTTCAGCTTTGTATTACTGATAAACCAGCTTCCTGTGTAAGTGCATTAACATAAACCGGCTTCCCGTGAGATTGACATTAGTCTCTGACTTAATGAGACTAATATAAATAAACCTGTACATGAATGTTGATGGCTGTGCGGGTATGTGGGACAGCGGGCCTCCAGCAGCAACAGCCTGGTTGACCAGGCAAGCATCTGAAGCTACAGTTAGTAGCTTCAGATGCAGGATTTCATTCAGGTTCATGTGGTATAGGGTAGCATTAAAGGCACTCGGTGTGCGCCCTTCTGGTTGCTCGGCAAACATCGATGTGATAATCCAGTTCGGTCCAGACGCTCTGCAGCATATCTGGTGTTATCATGCCAACTGTTTCAGTGATCGAAATTTTCAGTTCGTCCAGGGTTGCCGGTAGTGATGGTACGTAGACTGTGCTCTTCACGTACTCCCAAAGAAAGAAGTCACAAACCATACCCCCGGCCGGGATTGAACCCGCGGTCATAGAGTCTCAAAACTCCAGCCCGTCGCGTTAGCCACTAGACCAGCTAGCCACAATAAGATTCATCCAACTAGGTATATTTCTACACCATAGGAAAGTTAGCACAGGCACCTCTGTGACCGCGGGTTCAATCCCGGCCGGGGGTATGGTTTATTTGCAATCGTGTCATTACGATTTCTTAAGTCATGTTGATGGCAGTGAAGGGACTTGAGCTAGAGTTCGTCACGGCCACGCTAGCTGGAGATTCGTCTGTAAAAACTTGCATTTGTGGTCACAGTGGTGCCTGTGCTAACTTTCCTATGGTGTAGAAATATACCTAGTTGGATGAATCTTATTGTGGCTAGCTGGTCTAGTGGCTAACGCGACGGGCTGGAGTTTTGAGACTCTATGACCGCGGGTTCAATCCCGGCCGGGGGTATGGTTTATTTGCAATCGTGTCATTACGATTTCTTAAGTCGTAAAGAAGTCACAAACAGTTAGGTCCGGTGACCCTGCAGGCCACTTGCAGAGGTCACAGGACCTAACTGTTTGTGACTTCTTTAGACACATGATGTACATGTGTCTAATTCTACATGGATAAATCTATCTCAATGAGACTAACATCAGCCTCTAACTTAATGGGATTAACATAAATCAGGGTACTCGGTCCACTCATGTTTCTCCTAACCGACATAGACAAAGATATAAATCATAACAGCTCAATACCCTTTTGCTGATGACACCAGAATCTGAGAGTGGCGTCCATCAGAGACACAGAATCTTAAGAATATGAGAATGGAGGAACACTACAGAAGGCCTACTGGCCCATACAGGGCAGGTCCTTATTAAAACCACCACCACCCAAAGCCACCCAAAAATTTACTCCCGTACCCACGACATCAATCAATCCTAGCCCCTCCCACTCATATATTTGTCCAATCTCTTCAGGCAGACATCAATCAAAAGCCCCTGACAATTGTCCGGTTTCCTGACAAATCTTGCCTAACTTGAGTCGTCCAGTGGATCTCAGACAACAAGGAGGACAAGTTTCAGTTGCTCCGCTGTGGAAGAATCGAGTAAATTAAGATGTAAGGGAGTACAGGATAAACTCAAACTTTGCAATAGAGCGAATATCCCTTGTGCGAGACTTAGGAGTAATGATGTAAGAAGATCTCACAGTGAAGGATGCCAGCAATGTTGACATTGCTACCACAAGGAAAATGATAGGCTGGATGCCTAGAATTTTTAAGATAAGAGATGCTGAGCCAGTGATGATATTCTTCAAGTCACTTGTTCTCTCTACTGTTGTATTCTGGCGATCACCTTCAAGGCAGGCAAGGTTGCTGGGCTGGAAAACACCGAGTTGCTTGTATACACTCAAGCATCTGAACTGCTGAGAACGCTTTTAGTCCTTTTCAGCTGTGCTTCTCGGAACGTAGGTAAGAAAGGTACATAATTTAAGCGTAAAAATCCTGGAGAGACTTACCTACCTGGAGTCTACCTGGAGGGTATTCCGGGGATCAACGCCCCTGCGGCTCGGTCCACGACCATGCCTCCCGGTGGATCAGGGCCTGATCAACCAGGCTGTTACTGCTGACCTGAAAGCTGAAAGCACTCTGTGTAATAACAGACTAGGCAGTTGGTGCAGAATACTTCCATGAACAAGGCAGAGGCATGACAAGCGAGTGTCAGAGGTCCCCGACTCTTCAACGCCCTCCCTCCGTGCATAAGGAAAAATTACCGACAAGTCTCTGGCTGTCTTGAAGAGGAAACTGGACAAGTTCCTCAAATAGTGCCCGACAAGCTGAGCCGTGGTTCGTACTGCTGCGTGCGGCCATCAGTAAGAGCTTGGTTGATCAGACCCTGATCCTCGAGGCCTAGTCTGGGACCGGGCCACAGAGGCTTTGACCCCTGGATGCATGCTTCAGGTATTTAAACAAAGTAATAACAGCGACCACAGGAACAACAGCAACAGTAATACCAACCACAGGAACAACAATAATAACAACCACAGGAACAAAAGCACTATCAACAATAACCAATAACAACAAAGAACTATTGAAACAAGCTCAGCAACGAAAACAATTTAGGGTTCATTGCGGCACTTTCTACGTCATTATACATATATATGTATGTTGTACCTGAGGCAGCATAAACACAAGTGAAATGCCTTCCAAATAGATGGACCCGGTTTCAGATAGATGGGCCCGGTTTCAGATAGATGGGCCCGGTTTCAGATAGATGGACCCGGTTTCAGATAGATGGGCCCGGTTTCAGATAGATGGGCCCGGTTTCAGATAGATGGACCCGGTTTCAGATAGATGGGCCCGGTTTCAGATAGATGGGCCCGGTTTCAAATAGATGGGCCCGGTTTCAAATAGATGGACCCGGTTTCAAATAGATGGACCCGGTTTCAAATAGATGGACCCGGTTTCAAATAGATGGACCCGGTTTCAAATAGATGGACCCGGTTTCAAAGAAAACTGGATCCATGGATTTGAAATAACTTAATTTATAAATACATGCTGGCCACCTCTACCTGAGATGAGTTAGGATGATGATACATAAGTGACACTTGTCCGCAACACAAAGTGACACTTGTCCGCAACACAAAGTGACACTTGTCCGCAACACAAAGTGACACTTGTCCGCAACACAAAGTGACACTTGTCCGCAACACAAAGTGACACTTGTCCGCAACACAAAGTGACACTTGTCCACAACACAAAGTGACACTTGTCCACAACACAAAGTGACACTTGTCCGCAACACAAAGTGACACTTGTCCGCAACACAAAGTGACACTTGTCCGCAACACAAAGTGACACTTGTCCACAACACAAAGTGACACTTGTCCACAACACAAAGTGACACTTGTCCACAACACAAAGTGACACTTGTCCACAACACAAAGTGACACTTGTCCACAACACAAAGTGACACTTGTCCACAACACAAAGTGACACTTGTCCACAACACAAAGTGACACTTGTCCGCAACACAAAGTGACACTTGTCCACAACACAAAGTGACACTTGTCCACAACACAAAGTGACACTTGTCCACAACACAAAGTGACACTTGTCCACAACACACTTGACAATATGATTGATGCCCCACGAAAGCACTTGCAGTTTGTTAAGTGTTTCGGAAGTAAATTGTATGTGTAGGGATGGGTAAGCCTGCGGAAGGCTTCCGTCAGATGACCGAAACCTCCACCGAGGTACACGGGAAAGTTTAATAATGTCAGCTGACGGTTCTTTCAGGGAAAGCAAATGTCAAGACGGCCATGAAAATGAGGAATGGACAATTAATGTCAGTGGTGACACTATTCAAATGTCTTGAGCTCCAAGAGCTTTATCGTACCTGTTTGTGTGTGCGTGTGTGTGTTTGTGTGTGTGTGTGTGTGTGTGTGTGTGTGTGTGTGTGTGTGTGTGCGTGTTTGTGTGTGTTTGTGTGTGTGTGTGTGTGCTCACCAAAATGTGGTTGCAGGTGTCGATTCATAGCACCTGGCCTCGCCTCTTCACTGGTCGCAATTAGGTCCTCTCTCTCCCTACTCCATGAGCCTGATCATACCTCTTCTTAAAGCTATGAGGTGTGTGTGTGTGTGTGTGTACTCGTGTGGTTTTGGGGGTTCGAGTTTCATTTCTTGGCCCTTCGGTAGCTGCTACTGGGCTCACCATCTCCTGGCTTGGAGAGCCTTATAATACCTCTCTAAAGAGCTGTGTGTGTATGTGGGACGGGGCAGTAGCAGTGCTGTCACCTGCTATTCAACAAAAACACACACACACTTGGGGAAGGTGCTACAGTGAAGGGGGGGGGAAGGATTTAAACTGGTTACCTTAGTATCCGGCCTACGTCATGCTCTCCCATGCCCGGCTGGTGCCCGCCGGCTCTTTCTCAACCACTTTTTTTTTTCATTTGGCTTTCTGCCTGCTTGTAACCGACTGCGGCTGCTGCTGGACGCTCACTCGGGCGTCTATGTTTGACGGCTTGTATGCGGCTGCTTGTAGGTTTGTCGAACTGTTTGACGGCGTATATCCGGCTGTTTGTAGCTCTGTCGAACCATCTGTGTTTGACGGCGTGTATCCGGCTTCCTGCTGATGTTTGAAGCTATGTCGGGCTGCCTTTGGCTGTTTGATGCCATGTATTCGGCTGCTTGTTGCTGTTTGAAGCTCCATCGAGTCGTTTACGGCTGACTAACAGGCTTTATCCCGTGACTTTCCATGGTGTTAGGTGTTCCAGTTGGTAACAATGGTGATGTTTAGGTTAGTCTCTGATGATGTTTCAGTCGCTCTCCGTTGATGTTTGTTATGGTTGTTTATTAATGTTTTTGGCAGCCTTTCGTTATTTTTTCTACACCCGGAGCCCGGGAGACCAGTAGCGCTAACGTCACTCGTTATCAAGGTCTCTAAAAGGGTTTTAAGATGCACTCGGAACAATTGTTGAACCCAGGTCATCATGGGTTCAGAACAAGTGGTTCCTGCCTCTAGTAATTACTGAACCTTTACGAAATAATAGTAATAATCTTTATTTCTGCAAGTATATGATACAACTTATATAGATCATAGCATAGAAAGTCCCTGTTTATGTAGAGAATATTGGGAAATTTAGGTTAATTTTGTGCCCAGGATGTGACCCACACCAGTCGACTAACACTCAGGTACCTACTTCCATGTAATGTATTGATAAAGCCACTGGTTGGCGAAACGTCTACAAGTAAAAATATCCAGATGTTGCACATGTCTAATTCATCATTTTGTCGGTTTTGAATACCACTGATATACGAACCTTCAGTTTCAGCTAATGTCATTTCCAGCTGACCAACGACACCAAAACGATGTTCAACGAGGACAAATGTGTATACTGCGCGATGGAAAAAAATGATGAAATAAAGACTAGATGGCAGTACGACACAAATTCGATTCGTTTAGTAGAAGACAAAGTTCACTGTGAAAGACCTGGGAGTGACAATGTCAGAGGCTCTCCCATTCAAGGATCACAACAGTGTTGTCATCACAGCCTCAAGGAAAATGATAGGCTGGATAAGTACAACATTCAAAATAAAGATGTCGAATAACAGCCTCCTTCAAGGTAGGCGAAATTTCAGAACTGGAAAACGTACAGAGAATTTTTGCTGTTCGTATACTTCAGACAAGCACCTGAAATTACTGCGAACGCTTGGAACGTAATCAAGAAAGATGACTTAACACAAAAAATTCTGGAGGGGCTGGTCCCAAACCTGTACACTAAAGTAGCTACATATGAAAGCAATGAAAAATACTCCCAGTGAAGAGCAGAGGCCCCATGAATACAATGAGAGAGAGAACGCTGTTACTAATACTGATGGAATTGCCATCAATATGTTAGGTTAAAGGAGAAAGGTGTAACTAATGTGACGGTCTAAATCGGACCGAAATGTCGTAAGCTTCTATGTGCCGTGTCCCGTAGCTCGATCGCTAACGCACTCCGGAGATCGAATCCTCGGTACAGCTGAAAAACATTAGGACATGTTTCCTTAAGACCCCTGCTGTCCATGTTCACCCATCAGTATAAAATGGGTACCTGGGTGTTAGTCGACTGATGTGGGTCGCATC
>NC_091357.1:7661618-7696618 GCF_038502225.1 Cherax quadricarinatus
TAACTAACAGTATCATTTTCTCCCCCAGGTGTGTGAACTGCAGTTATGTTGACGTGTCTGGGTGAGCAGTTATACATTAGTATTATTATTGATATTTTTATGATTTAGTAGTAGTAGTACTATAGGTACTATTTTTATTATTGCTGTTATAATTTTTTTATTATTGGTATTACTATTATTTTTATTAGTAGTAGTAGTACTTTTATTATTATTCCTAACTTTACAAATCGCATTGTGCTGTGTGTTGACGGTCTTGTTTATGACAAGAGAAATATCAGAGCTGGAACAGATACAGAGATCATTTACGGCCCGTATACAACCAATAAACAATTTAAATTACTGGGAACGCCTTAAAGTTCTAGATATATACTTACTGGAGCGAATAAGAGAGAGAGAGAGAGAGAGAATGGTATAAATTTGGGTATTGTGGCAGATCTATAAACTGCCTTACAATACTGGAGTGAGAGATACGTGAGGAAGTGCAAAATAAACTCAGTGAATAGCACACGTGTAGTGGTCACAGTGAGAGAACACTGTTTTAACATTAGTGACTTCAGACTTTTCATCATCTTGCCAGAAGGTATCAGAAACACTACTAGGACAAATGTAGAAGCCTTCAAGAGGAAACTAGACAGTTCAGGTGCCAGATCAACAAGGCTGTGATGGATATGTGAGTCAGCGGGCCACCAGCCACAACAGTCTGGTTGACCAGGCAAGCACCAGACGTGCCTGGCCCATAGCCGGGAGTAAAAAAAAAAACCCGAGAACTTGTTAAAGTTTATCAGAGGTACTAACCAGTATCAGCCTCGCTTCTTAAGGAATAGAGTGGAAGGGACTGCGAACGTTGCCAGTACTAAACATGTTGAGTGTATATAACCAGTGAAAGTTCTTGTTTACTGCCTCACCAATTTCACCTGCTTTGAGGTGGCATTTAGTACACAGATTTTAGATTTTACCGCCACAACGGCTAGTTTGTGCACCCCATATCCATCTTGTGGAGGGTAGCGCAAGAGCATATAGATTCACAAATAGCTTAAGCCTTTGTACTGCTGTGAAACCTTTTGGGGTCTAGTTAGTACACAACAATATTCCTGCCTGTAGAAAACAAGTGACTTGAGTAGTATCATCACTGGCCTAGCATCTCTTAATCCCAACGTTCTAGTTATCCAGTCTATCATTTTCCTTGCGGTAGCGGTAGCACTTTTGTGATCCTTGAATGCCAGATCTTTTGCTATCCTAATCTCTCTCATTTTTAAATTTGCACAGTTGTTATGAGCTCAGTTTCCTCTTTATTTCCCCCCATCTTCCATAGAGCAATCGAAGCTTGTCTTCTTTGAACATATTGTTGTCTGAGGCGTCCTGGAAGGCTTGGTTTATATAGTGCTTGAAGATTCCCCGTGTCTGATGGACGCTACTCTGGTGTCATCAGCAGAGGATGTTACAGTGGTACGATTTATGTTCTTGTCGATGATTTAAGAGAAAAAGAAGTGGGGGCGACTATTGACATCGGGGAAGAGCTATCGACAAATTTTGATGGTATCGGTAGCGATACCAGCATCGTTAGATGTCATCGGCCAATTTTGATGGTGTCGTGAATCGGCAAAAATTTTGGTATCGGTCCGTCAGTACTTTCGAGGAAACTTTAATTGTCCCAACGACACTGTTCGGTTTCCTGACAAACCTAACCTTACCTAACCTAACCTAACCTGACAAACCTTACCTAACCTGACAAACCTTACCTAACCTAACAAACCTTACCTAGCCTAGCCTGACAAACCTTACCTAGCCTAGCCTGACAAACCTTACCTAGCCTAGCCTGACAAACCTTACCTAGCCTAACCTGACAAATCTTACCTAGCCTAACCTGACAAATCTTACCTAGCCTAACCTGACAAACCTTACCTAACCTGACAAATCTTACCTAGCCTAACCTGACAAACCTTACCTAACCTGACAAACCTTACCTAACCTAACAAACCTTACCTAGCCTAACCTGACAAACCTTACCTAGCCTAACCTGACAAACCTTACCTAGCCTAACCTGACAAACCTTACCTAACCTAACAAATCTTACCTAGCCTAACCTGACAAACCTTACCTAGCCTAACCTGACAAATCTTACCCAACCAAACAAACCTTTCCTAATCTAACCATTGATCTGAAAACATTATTATGGAGGAGCACTAAACCCGTAGGGATTATACAGCGCCTGTGGGGGAAGGGGGTGGAAGGCATTCAGGCTTAATTCAGGGAACTGGAGCACCAGGAACCTCCCTTGAGAAGATCTGAAGACAAATAGGGAGTGGTTCACTAAGAGTGTTATATTGTGACTTGAGGGTTTCACTCGGTTGTTTATTGTCGCTAGTTATTCGTTCTGTCTCCCGTACGTCAGAGTCTGATACTGGATCCCCCACCACTGAAGTCAACGCTGGGTCATCAAATGGACAAGACCCGGGACGGGATGTCACCGGTGACCTTCTTCTCAAGGATCCCAATGGAAATAAGTCGTTTTGACTATGTATAATAATTTATGTAACAGTATTTATGTGTACCTGTACCTGAATAAACTTACTGTTACTAATTATACTAGATAAAGTTTTCGCTCTGGGATTTGCGTATGAGAGGAAGTACTTGGGATTTCTTCTGATTTCATTTATGGTTCTTCGTGGTCGAGTTCTGTCTCTCCAGAACTGTCTCTGTTAGAGTGTGTGTTTTCCTAGCCGAGTTTCCTTTCGTTCTTCACGGGGTTTCTCCAGAGTATCTCCGGGTGGTTTCAGCACTTATGGTTTCAACGCTCTGATAGTGTTTTCAGCAAGGAAGGTTCCGACACTTGTGGTAGTTTCACACACACACTGGTGGTTTCACACACACCGGTGGTTTCACACACACACTGGTGGTTTCACACACACACTGGTGGTTTCACACACACACTGGTGGTTTCACACACACACTGGTGGTTTCACACACACCGGTGGTTTCACACACACACTGGTGGTTTCACACACACACTGGTGGTTTCACACACACACTGGTGGTTTCACACACACACTGGTGGTTTCACACACACCGGTGGTTTCACACACACTGGTGGTTTCACACACTGGTGGTTTCACACACTGGTGGTTTCACACACACTGGTGGTTTCACACACTGGTGGTTTCACACACTGGTGGTTTCACACACACTGGTGGTTTCAGCAATGATGAATGTATTTGAGTGGATTAGATAGCCTCTTGTAATTGAAAGTTGCCCGGTGAACGAAACAACCAGAGCTGCTGTTCATCATCATTAGTGGCTTGTAATTGGGCTGTTAGTGGCTTGCTAATGGCTTGGACTCGGGTAAACCAATTTTGCAATTTTCGTATGAGATTTTTGAGGTTTGAATGGTCGTGTGTGTGTGTGTGTGTGTGTGTGTGTGTGTGTGTGTGTGTGTCTGTGTCTGTGTGTCTGTGTGTGTGTGTGTGTTGCAGGGGTCAAGTCATATCTCCTGGCCCCGCCTCTTCTCTGGTCGCTACTAGGTTACTCTTTGCCGTGTGTGTGTGTGTGTGTGTGTGTGTGTGTGTGTGTGTGTGTGTGTGTGTGTGTGTGTGTACTCACATATTTGTGTTACAGGGGTCAAGTATTTCTGGTATCGTCTGGTAAGATATTACACACCTGGGGGACCACGGGCGTTGGTACACCCCTGTCGATTTTCTGAACCATTTATCACCAAATGTAAATCACTGGCAGGTTAGTAATGATGAGGGAACTTACATCACCACTGATTGAACAATATTGAATTTGACTCGCATTGAACCGTATTCTGTTGTGCATAATCCGTTATCTGTTAATTGGTTCTAGGGATTATCTTTCCCAGGGTCCGGTCTCAGACCGGTCCTGCTACGTTGGGAAGTGTTAGTGGTTTTGGGAACATCACCTCCATGTCCCAGAGCCGGGCTGCGGGACTAAAACTCTGGAAATTCAGTGAAAGTCAAAAGATGAAGGTTAAAACAGCTGGTTTGGGAAAAGCTAGAAATTAGAGAGGAAGGAATAGGTGTGTTTTGAAGGAGAACCTAGTTAAAACACACACACACACACACACACACACACACACACACACGGGAGGGGGTTCAATTAATGGTGATTGTTGGTAAGTGAGGGTTTACAGTAGTTGTGATTGTTTTTGAGTGGCTTTAAAATGGTAGTGATTGTTGAGTGGAGAAGTTAGAGCAGTGGTGACTGTTGAGTGGAGGTTTAAAGTAGTGATTGTTGTTGAGTTAAGGTGTTAGAGCAGTGATTGTTGTTGTGGGAAGGTGATGCTGGTGTGAGAGGTAACCATGGTGATGCTGGTGTGTGAGGTAACACTGGTGATGCTGGTGTGAGAGGTAACACTGGTGATGCTGATGTGTGAGGTAACCATGGTGATGCTGGTGTGAGAGGGAACATGGTGATGCTGATGTGTGAGGTAACCATGGTGATGCTGGTGTGAGAGGTAACATGGTGATGCTGATGTGTGAGGTAACCATGGTGATGCTGGTGTGAGAGGTAACCATGGTGATGCTGGTGTGAGAGGTAACATGGCGATGCTGATGTGTGAGGTAACCATGGTGATGCTGGTGTGAGAGGTAACATGGTGATGCTGATGTGTGAGGTAACCATGGTGATGCTGGTGTGAGAGGTAACACTGGTGATGCTGATGTGTGAGGTAACCATGGTGATGCTGGTGTGAGAGGGAACATGGTGATGCTGATGTGTGAGGTAACCATGGTGATGCTGGTGTGAGAGGTAACACTGGTGATGCTGGTGTGAGAGGTAACATGGTGATGCTGATGTGTGAGGTAACCATGGTGATGCTGGTGTGAGAGGTAACATGGTGATGCTGATGTGTGAGGTAACCATGGTGATGCTGGTGTGAGAGGTAACATGGTGATGCTGATGTGTGAGGTAACCATGGTGATGCTGGTGTGAGAGGTAACATGGTGATGCTGATGTGTGAGGTAACCATGGTGATGCTGGTGTGAGAGGTAACATGGTGATACTGATGTGTGAGGTAACCATGGTGATGCTGGTGTGTGAGGTAACACTGGTGATGCTGGTGTGAGAGGTAACATGGTGATGCTGATGTGTGAGGTAACCATGGTGATGCTGGTGTGAGAGGTAACATGGTGATGCTGATGTGTGAGGTAACCATGGTGATGCTGGTGTGAGAGGTAACATGGTGATGCTGATGTGTGAGGTAACCATGGTGATGCTGGTGTGAGAGGTAACATGGTGATGCTGATGTGTGAGGTAACCATGGTGATGCTGGTGTGAGAGGTAACATGGTGATGCTGATGTGTGAGGTAACCATGGTGATGCTGGTGTGTGAGGTAACACTGGTGATGCTGGTGTGAGAGGTAACATGGTGATGCTGATGTGAGGTAACCATGGTGATGCTGGTGTGAGAGGTAACACTGGTGATGCTGATGTGTGAGGTAACTATGGTGATCCTGGTGTGTGAGGTAACCATGGTGATGCTGGTGTTTGAGGTAACCATGGTGATGCTGATATGAGAGGTAATGGTGATGCTTGTTTGAGAGGTAATGGTGATGCTGGTGTGAGAGGTAACCATGCTGGTGTGTGAGGTAACCATGGTGATGCTGGTGTGAGAGGCAGCACTGGTGTTGCTGGTGTGAGAGGTAACACTGGTGATGCTGGTGTGAGGGGTAACACTGGTGATGCTGGTGTGGGAGGTAACACTGGTGATGCTGGTGTGTGAGGTAACACTGGTGATGCTGGTGTGTTGGGTAACCATGGCGATGCTGGTGTGTGAGGTAACTATGGTGATGTTGGTGTGTGAGGTAACCGTGGTGATGCTGGTGTGAGAGGTAACAATGGTGATGCTGGTGTGAGAGGTAACCATGGTGATGCTGGTGTGTGAGGTAACCATGTTGATGCTGGTGTGAGAGGTAAGTATGGTGATGTTGGTGTGTGAGGTAACTATGATGATGCTGATGTGTGAGGTAACCATGGTGATGCTGGTGTGAGAGGTAACTATGGTGATGCTGGTGTGTGAGGTAACCATGGTGATGCTGGTGTGAGAGGTAACTATGGTGATGCTGGTGTGTGAGGTAACCATGGTGATGCTGGTGTGTGAGGTAACCATGGTGATGCTGGTGTGTGAGGTAACCATATTGATGCTGGTGTGAGAGGTAACTATGGTATAAGGCTGGTGTGTGAGGTACCGTGGTATGTATGGAGTTACCAACACCAGGTGTGTATAACGTTACCATAACACCAGGTGCGTATAACGTTACCATAACACCACCAGGTGTGTATAATGTTACCATAACACCACCAGGTGTGTATAATGTTACCATAACACCACCAGGTGTGTATAACGTTACCATAACACCAGGTGTGCATAACGTTACCATAACACCACCAGGTGTGTATAACGTTACCATAACACCACCAGGTGTGTACAACGTTATCATAACACCAGGTGTGTATAACGTTATCATAACACCAGGTGTGTATAACGTTACCATAACACCATCAGGTGTGTATAACGTTACCATAACACCATCAGGTGTGTATAACGTTACCATAAGATCATCAGGTGTGTATAACGTTACCATAACACTAGGTGTGTATAACGTCACCATAACACCACCAGGTGTGTATAACGTTACCATAACACCAGGTGTGTATAACGTTACCATAACACCAGGTGTGTATAACGTCACCATAACACCACCAGGTGTGTATAACGTCACCATAACACCACCAGGTGTGTATAACGTCACCATAACACCAGGTGTGTATAACGTTACCATAACACCACCAGGTGTGTATAACGTCACCATAACACCAGGTGTGTATAACGTCACCATGACACCACCAGGTGTGTATAACGTCACCATGACACCACCAGGTGTGTATAACGTCACCATAACACCAGGTGTGTATAACGTCACCATAACACCACCAGGTGTGTATAACGTCACCATAACACCACCATACCCTGCCAGACAACATAATTCAAGACGATGGATGACGATAACTTCTCAAGATAAAAAAAATTAATGTATTGGAAAAAAAAAACTTTATTACACGAAGAGGAAGGGAAGAAAAAACCGAACTTGGCATAGCTGTTAAGAGAACACCGTTCAAGTTTATTTTATGGGGGGTTTGGACGGCAGTTGTAATGGCGTTTTCTAAAAGTTTGAAAACGAATTTTGAAGCAGATATAGTTATAAAATGTTTTATGCTTCATATTCCCGGCTCAAAGCCGGGGCAGTAAAATTTTAATATTGGTGGGGTGAGGGGGGGGTGCCTTATTGGGGAGGTGGGGGGAAGGTCCATGGCTGGTATCTCATGTCCCCCCCCCCGCTTTGCTGTCTTATGCTTCAGTTACCACACCACACTTACCACACCACACTTACCACACCACACCACACTCACCACACCACTTACCACACCACACTTACCACACCACACCACACTTACCACACCACACTCACCACACCACACTTACCACACCACACTTACCACACCACACTTACCACACCACACTTACCACACCACACTCACCACACCACACTTACCACACCACACTTACCACACCACACTCACCACACCACACTTACCACACCACACTCACCACACCACACTCACCACACCACACTTACCACACCACACTTACCACACCACACTTACCACACCACACTTACCACACCACACCACTTACCACACCACACTTACCATACCACACCACACTTACCACACCACACTCACCACACCACACTCACCACACCACACTCACCACACCACACTTACCACACCACACTTACCACACCACACTTACCACACCACACTCACCACACCACACTCCCCACACCACACTTACCACACCACACTTACCACACAACACCACACTCACCACACCACACTTACCACACCACACTTACCACACCACACCACACTTACCACACCACACTTACCACACCACACTCACCACACCACACTCACCACACCACACTTACCACACCACACTCACCACACCACACTCACCACACCACACTTACCACACCACACTTACCACACCACACTTACCACACCACACTTACCATACCACACCACACTTACCACACCACACTTACCACACCACACCACTTACCACACCACACTTACCATACCACACCACACTTACCACACCACACTCACCACACCACACTCACCACACCACACTCACCACACCACACTTACCACACTCACCACACCACACCACACTCACCACACCACACTCACCACACCACACTCACCACACCACACCACACCACACCACACTTACCACACCACACTTACCACACCACACTTACCACACCACACTTACCACACTCACCACACCACACCACACTCACCACACCATACTTACCACACCACACTCACCACACCACACTTACCACACCACACCACACTTACCACACCACACTTACCACACCACACCACACCACACTTACCACACCACACTTACCATACCACACCACACTTACCACACCACACCACACTTACCACACCACACCACTTACCACACCACACTCAACCACACCACACTCACCACACCACACTCACCACACCACTCACCACACCACACTCAACCACACCACACTCACCACACCACGCTCACCACACTCAACCACACCACACTCACCACACCACACTCAACCACACCACACTCACCACACCACACTCAACCACACCACACTCAACCACACCACACTCACCACACCACACACACAAAGACCACTATAGTGCTCACAAGTAATGGGACGCTACCAAAATTTTTACGAACACTCGTCTTTATGCTGATACCATTAAAATTAGTCGATAATATATTGCCGTCGATACCCATCCTATGGTAGAACCCAAGTGCTCCCCTCAGTGGTAGTTATCTTATATGTTGCGGGTTGATACCCTGTACCCTATTGATGTTGGTCTTTGCAAGGTGAGGAAAGCCAGACATCAATGATAACTAGGGCATTGACGGGGTGGATAGAGAGAACTTTCAAAGCAAGGGGAAATAGTTCCAGTGGTGACGCTATTTAACTCGCTTGTGCTGTCTCTCTCGTTGAGACAAGCACCAGACAAGTCTGGCCCAAGGCCGGGTTCCGCGAGTAGAAGTACTCTGGAAACTCGTCAGAGGTAAAGACGTGGTTTCACAACAGCTGGACAACTTAGGGCAACATAGGTTTAAAGCAGGTCGTTGTTGCCTCTCGCAGCTACAGGACCACTATGACGTGGTCTGACGTACATTGTAACACAAACTATATGTAGACAGACGTTATATACAGTCTGCAGAAGCCTTCGATAAGGGCGACCAGTACTGCACTGCTACACTCCAACACTATTCTGCCACTCTCACTCCAGCACTATTCTGCCACCTAAACTCCAACATTACACTACCACCCACACTCCAGCACTACACTGCCACCCACACTCCAGAACTATTCTGCCACCCACATTCCAGCACTATTCTGCCACCCACACTCCAGAACTATTCTGCCACCCACACTCCAGCACTATTCTGCCACTCTCCAGCACTATTCTGCCACTCTCACTCCAGCACTACACTGCCACCCACACTCCAGCACTATTCTGCCACTCTCACTCCAGCACTACACTGCCACCCACACTCCAACATTACACTATTACCCACACTCCAACATTACACTACCACCCACACTCCAGCACTACACTGCCACACACACTCCAGCACTACGCTGCCACCCACACTCCAGCACTACACTACCACCCACACTCCAGCACTACACTGCCACACACACTCCAGCACTACGCTGCCACCCACACTCCAGCACTACACTGCCACCCACACTCCAGCACTACACTACCACCCACACTCCAGCACTACACTACCACCCACACTCCAGCACTACACTGCCACCCACACTCCAGCACTACACTACCACCCACACCAGCACTACACTGCCACCCACACGCCAGCACTACACTGCCACACACACTCCAGCACTACACTGCCACCCACACTCCAGCACTACACTACCACCCACACTCCAGCACTACACTACCACCCACACTCCAGCACTACACTGCCACACACACTCCAGCACTACACTGCCACCCACACTCCAGCACTACATTGCCACCCACACTCCAGCACTACACTGCCACCCACACTCCAGCACAACACTACCACCCACACTCCAGCACTACACTGCCGCCCACACTCCAGCACTACACTACCACCCACACTCCAGCACTACACTACCACCCACACTCCAGCACTACACTGCCACCCACACTCCAGCACTACACTACCACCCACACTCCAGCACTACACTCACCCACACTCCAGCACTACACTACCACCCACACTCCAGCACTACACTACCACTCACACTCCAGCACTACACTACCACCCACACTCCAGCACTACACTACCACCCACACTCCAGCACTACACTACCACCCACACTCCAGCACTACACTCACACTCCAGCACTACACTACCACCCACACTCCAGCACTACACTACCACCCACACTCCAGCACTACACTACCACCCACACTCCAGCACTACACTACCACCCACACTCCAGCACTACACTGCCACCCACACTCCAGCACTACACTACCACCCACACCAGCACTACACTGCCACCCACACGCCAGCACTACACTGCCACACACACTCCAGCACTACACTGCCACCCACACTCCAGCACTACACTACCACCCACACTCCAGCACTACATTGCCACCCACACTCCAGCACTACACTGCCACCCACACTCCAGGACAACACTACCACCCACACTCCAGCACTACACTGCCGCCCACACTCCAGCACTACACTACCACCCACACTCCAGCACTACACTACCACCCACACTCCAGCACTACACTGCTACCCACACTCCAGCACTACACTGCTACCCACACGCCAGCACTACACTGCCACCCACACTCCAGCACTACACTACCACCCACACTCCAGCACTACACTCACCCACACTCCAGCACTACACTCACCCACACTCCAGCACTACACTACCACCCACACTCCAGCACTACACTACCACCCACACTCCAGCACTACACTACCACCCACACTCCAGCACTACACTACCACCCACACTCCAGCACTACACTACCACTCACACTCCAGCACTACACTACCACCCACACTCCAGCACTACACTACCACCCACACTCCAGCACTACACTACCACTCACACTCCAGCACTACACTACCACCCACACTCCAGCACTACACTACCACCCACACTCCAGCACTACACTACCACCCACACTCCAGCACTACAGTACCACCCACACTCCAGCACTACACTACCACCCACACTCCAGCACTACACTACCACCCACACTCCAGCACTACGCTACCACCCACACTCCAGCACTACACTACCACCCACACTCCAGCACTACACTACCACCCACACTCCAGCACTACAGTACCACTCACACTCCAGCACTACACTACCACCCACACTCCAGCACTACACTACCACCCACACTCCAGCACTACACTACCACCCACACTCCAGCACTACACTACCACCCACACTCCAGCACTACACTACCACCCACACTCCAGCACTACACTACCACCCACACTCCAGCACTACACTACCACCCACACTCCAGCACTACACTACCACCCACACTCCAGCACTACACTACCACCCACACTCCAGCACTACACTACCACCCACACTCCAGCACTACACTACCACCCACACTCCAGCACTACACTACCACCCACACTCCAGCACTACACTACCACCCACACTCCAGCACTACACTACCACCCACACTCCAGCACTACACTACCACCCACACTCCAGCACTACAGTACCACTCACACTCCAGCACTACACTACCACTCACACTCCAGCACTACACTACCACCCACACTCCAGCACTACACTACCACCCACACTCCAGCACTACACTACCACCCACACTCCAGCACTACACTACCACCCACACTCCAGCACTACAGTACCACTCACACTCCAGCACTACACTACCACTCACACTCCAGCACTACACTACCACCCACACTCCAGCACTACACTACCACCCACACTCCAGCACTACACTACCACCCACACTCCAGCACTACACTGCCACACCCCAACACACCCCTCAACACCCTCACACACAACAAGCTACCATGACAAAGGCCAGGTTAACCTAGCACTCACAAATTTCTCCGTGCCCTAGATACTATCCATGGCCCATTAAATAAGGTCAGTATGTATAATGGGAAAGTAGGTCAATGGGTAGTCAATTATCCGACTAGTAGTAGGTATCCCAAGGCACGGTGCTACCACCTTTACTGTTTGTCATCCTCATTCCTGGCCTTGATTACATCATTAGCCACAATTTGTACAGTAGGCGGATGCTATCATAGTAACCATGAACGTTAAGTGTGTAGAAAACACCGAGAAACTGCAAGAGGATATAAAATCCTCTAGTGAGGGAGAAAATATACACATTGAGAGGTGTATTACTCTCAAGGTGTATATGTCTCAGCCTGTATATGCTCACAGCTTATTTTGATCCCTGTTTTAGGGATCAAAATGATCTTGTCTAGTAGTGAAGTGATTATAGGCAGTCTAAATACTATGTGCCATAGGTACAGTGTGTGTATGTATATGTCGTGCCAAATAGGTAAAACTGGTCAGTTAGCAAGAACTCGTTTAACATTAAGTTCTTTTTTTTTTTTAAATTTCATTGATGTTAATGTAAAAATTAATAATTTTTTACCAAAAGAACCTTAGGAAACTTACCTAACGTTATAACAAGCGCAATTTAATCTAGAATAATCCAACAAAATATATTTTAGAAAAGTTGACAGTAATTTAATAATAAACAAACACAATGAAATATATCTTTTTCGTTAGGTTTAAAATGATTTTTGCGAAATTATAGTATACCCAAATTTTCGCTTGCCTAATTCGGCAAGAAGAGTGTTGCTGTTTAAGCCAAAACAGCAAGTTTGACTTATTCAGCAATATATATATATATACACACCCTTATTGAAGTTCTTGTTGTGAGTGTATCAGAACAGCCACTAAATTGAAGCAATTACGAAGGCCAGTACTTCCCTCCAGCAGTATCATTAGCCTTGCTAAAAACCTTTTCTGCATGTATACCAGTGAGAGTGCTACTACTGCATGTATACCAGTGAGAGTGCTACTACTGCATGTATACCAGTGAGAGGGCTACTACTGCATGTATACCAGTGAGAGTGCTACTACTGCATGTATACCAGTGAGAGGGCTACTACTGCATGTATACCAGTGAGAGTGCTACTACTGCATGTATACCAGTGAGAGTGCTACTACTGCATGTATACCAGTGAGAGGGCTACTACTGCATGTATACCAGTGAGAGTGCTACTACTGCATGTATACCAGTGAGAGTGCTACTACTGCATGTGTACCAGTGAGAGTGCTACTACTGCATGTGTACCAGTGAGAGGGCTACTACTGCATGTGTACCAGTGAGAGGGCTACTACTGCATGTGTACCAGTGAGAGGGCTACTACTGCATGTATACCAGTGAGAGGGCTACTACTGCATGTATACCAGTGAGAGGGCTACTACTGCATGTATACCAGTGAGAGGGCTACTACTGCATGTATACCAGTGAGAGGGCTACTACTGCATGTATACCAGTGAGAGGGCTACTACTGCATGTATACCAGTGAGAGTGCTACTACTGCATGTATACCAGTGAGAGTGCTACTACTGCATGTATACCAGTGAGAGGGCTACTACTGCATGTATACCAGTGAGAGTGCTACTACTGCATGTATACCAGTGAGAGTGCTACTACTGCATGTGTACCAGTGAGAGTGCTACTACTGCATGTGTACCAGTGAGAGGGCTACTACTGCATGTGTACCAGTGAGAGGGCTACTACTGCATGTGTACCAGTGAGAGGGCTACTACTGCATGTATACCAGTGAGAGGGCTACTACTGCATGTATACCAGTGAGAGGGCTACTACTGCATGTATACCAGTGAGAGGGCTACTACTGCATGTATACCAGTGAGAGGGCTACTACTGCATGTATACCAGTGAGAGGGCTACTACTGCATGTATACCAGTGAGAGGGCTACTACTGCATGTATACCAGTGAGAGGGCTACTACTGCATGTATACCAGTGAGAGGGCTACTACTGCATGTATACCAGTGAGAGGGCTACTACTGCATGTATACCAGTGAGAGGGCTACTACTGCATGTGTACCAGTGAGAGGGCTACTACTGCATGTATACCAGTGAGAGGGCTACTACTGCATGTATACCAGTGAGAGGGCTACTACTGCATGTGTACCAGTGAGAGGGCTACTACTGCATGTATACCAGTGAGAGTGCTACTACTGCATGTGTACCAGTGAGTGGGCTACTACTGCATGTATACCAGTGAGAGGGCTACTACTGCATGTATACCATTGAGAGGGCTACTACTGCATGTGTACCAGTGAGAGGGCTACTACTGCATGTATACCAGTGAGAGTGCTACTACTGCATGTATACCAGTGAGAGGGCTACTACTGCATGTATACCAGTGAGAGGGCTACTACTGCATGTATACCAGTGAGAGGGCTACTACTGCATGTGTACCAGTGAGAGGGCTACTACTGCATGTGTACCAGTGAGAGGGCTACTACTGCATGTATACCAGTGAGAGGGCTACTACTGCATGTGTACCAGTGAGAGGGCTTCTACTGCATGTATACCAGTGAGAGGGCTACTACTGCATGTGTACCAGTGAGTGGGCTACTACTGCATGTGTACCAGTGAGAGGGCTACTACTGCATGTATACCAGTGAGAGGGCTACTACTGCATGTATACCAGTGAGAGGGCTACTACTGCATGTATACCAGTGAGAGGGCTACTACTGCATGTATACCAGTGAGAGGGCTACTACTGCATGTGTACCAGTGAGAGGGCTACTACTGCATGTATACCAGTGAGAGGGCTACTACTGCATGTGTACCAGTGAGAGGGCTACTACTGCATGTATACCAGTGAGAGGGCTACTACTGCATGTGTACCAGTGAGTGGGCTACTACTGCCTGTGTACCAGTGAGAGGGCTACTACTGCATGTATACCAGTGAGAGGGCTACTACTGCATGTATACCAGTGAGAGGGCTACTACTGCATGTATACCAGTGAGAGGGCTACTACTGCATGTGTACCAGTGAGAGGGCTACTACTGCATGTATACCAGTGAGAGGGCTACTACTGCATGTGTACCAGTGAGTGGGCTACTATTGCATGTGTACCAGTGAGAGGGCTACTACTGCATGTATACCAGTGAGAGGGCTACTACTGCATGTGTACCAGTGAGAGGGCTACTACTGCATGTATACCAGTGAGAGGGCTACTACTGCATGTATACCAGTGAGAGGGCTACTACTGCATGTATACCAGTGAGAGGGCTACTACTGCATGTATACCAGTAAGAGGGCTACTACTGCATGTGTACCAGTGAGAGGGCTATTACTGCATGTATACCAGTGAGAGGGCTACTACTGCATGTGTACCAGTGAGTGGGCTACTACTGCATGTATACCAGTGAGAGGGCTACTACTGCATGTATACCAGTGAGAGGGCTACTACTGCATGTGTACCAGTGAGAGGGCTACTACTGCATGTATACCAGTGAGAGGGCTACTACTGCATGTATACCAGTGAGAGGGCTACTACTGCATGTATACCAGTGAGAGGGCTACTACTGCATGTATACCAGTGAGAGGGCTACTACTGCATGTGTACCAGTGAGAGGGCTACTACTGCATGTATACCAGTGAGAGGGCTACTACTGCATGTACACCAGTGAGTGCTACTACTGCATGTATACCAGTGAGAGTGCTACTACTGCATGTATACCAGTGAGAGGGCTACTACTGCATGTATACCAGTGAGAGTGCTACTACTGCATGTATACCAGTGAGAGGGCTACTACTGCATGTATACCAGTGAGAGTGCTACTACCGCATGTATACCAGTGAGAGGGCTACTACTGCATGTGTACCAGTGAGAGGGCTACTACTGCATGTATACCAGTGAGAGGGCTACTACTGCATGTATACCAGTGAGAGGGCTACTACTGCATGTATACCAGTGAGAGGGCTACTACTGCATGTATACCAGTGAGAGTGCTACTACTGCATGTATACCTGTGAGTGCTACTACTGCATGTATACCAGTGAGAGGGCTACTACTGCATGTATACCAGTGAGAGGGCTACTACTGCATGTGTACCAGTGAGAGTGCTACTACTGCATGTATACCAGTGAGAGTGCTACTACTGCATGTATACCAGTGAGAGTGCTACTACTGCATGTATACCAGTGAGAGTGCTACTACTGCATGTATACCAGTGAGAGGGCTACTACTGCATGTATACCAGTGAGTGCTACTACTGCATGTATACCAGTGAGAGGGCTACTACTGCATGTATACCAGTGAGAGGGCTACTACTGCATGTATACCAGTGAGAGTGCTACTACTGCATGTATACCAGTGAGAGGGCTACTACTGCATGTATACCAGTGAGAGTGCTACTACTGCATGTATACCAGTGAGAGGGCTACTACTGCATGCCTACCAGTGAGAGGGCTACTACTGCATGTGTACCAGTGAGAGGGCTACTACTGCATGTATACCAGTGAGAGGGCTACTACTGCATGTATACCAGTGAGAGGGCTACTACTGCATGTATACCAGTGAGAGGGCTACTACTGCATGTATACCAGTGAGAGTGCTACTACTGCATGTATACCAGTGAGAGGGCTACTACTGCATGTGTACCAGTGAGAGGGCTACTACTGCATGTATACCAGTGAGAGGGCTACTACTGCATGTGTACCAGTGAGAGGGCTACTACTGCATGTGTACCAGTGAGAGGGCTACTACTGCATGTGTACCAGTGAGAGGGCTACTACTGCATGTGTACCAGTGAGAGGGCTACTACTGCATGTGTGCCAGTGAGAGGGCTACTACTGCACGTGTACCAGTGAGAGGGCTACTACTGCACGTGTACCATTGAGAGGGCTACTACTGCATGTATAAAAGTGAGAGGGCTACTACTGCATGTGTACCAGTGAGAGGGCTACTACTGCATGTATACCAGTGAGAGGGCTACTACTGCATGTGTACCAGTGAGACGGCTACTACTGCATGTATACCAGTGAGAGGGCTACTACTGCATGTGTACCAGTGAGAGGGCTGCTACTGCATGTGTACCAGTGAGAGGGCTACTACTGCATGTATACCAGTGAGAGGGCTACTACTGCATGTGTACCAGTGAGTGGGCTACTACCGCATGTATACCAGTGAGAGGGCTACTACTGCATATATACCAGTGAGAGGGCTACTACTGCATGTATAACAGTGAGAGGGCTACTACTGCATGTGTACCAGTGAGAGGGCTACTACTGCATGTATACCAGTGAGAGGGCTACTACTGCATGTATACCAGTGAGAGGGCTACTACTGCATGTATACCAGTGAGAGGGCTACTACTGCATGTATACCAGTGAGAGGGCTACTACTGCATGTATACCAGTGAGAGGGCTACTACTGCATGTATACCAGTGAGAGGGCTACTACTGCATGTATACCAGTGAGAGGGCTACTACTGCATGTGTACCAGTGAGAGGGCTACTACTGCATGTGTACCAGTGAGAAGGTTGCTCCTGCTGCTGCATGTGAACCAGTGAGAGGGCTACTACTGCATGTGTACCAGTGAGAGGGCTACTACTGCATGTGTACCAGTGAGAGGGCTACTACTGCATGTGTACCAGTGAGAGGGCTACTACTGCATGTGTACCAGTGAGAAGGTTGCTGCTGCTGCTGCATGTGAACCAGTGAGAGGGCTGCTGCTGCATGTGAACCAGTGAGAGGGCTGCTGCTGCATGTGTACCAGTGAGAGGGCTGCTGCTGCTGCTGCTGCATGTGTACCAGTGAGAGGGCTGCTGCTGCATGTGTACCAGTGAGAGGGTTGCTGCTGCTGCTGCATGTGTACCAGTGAGAGGGCTGCTGCTGCTGCTGCATGTGTACCAGTGAGAGGGCTGCTGCTGCTGCTGCATGTGTACCAGTGAGAGGGCTGCTGCTGCATGTGTACCAGTGAGAGGGCTGCTGCTGCATGTGTACCGCTGAGAGGGATGCTGCTGCATGTGTACCGCTGAGAGGGATGCTGCTGCATGTGTACAAGTGAGAGGGCTGCTGCTGCTGCATGTGCCAGGGAGAGGGCTGCTGCTGCTGCATGTGTATCAGTGACAGGGCTTCTGCTGCTGGTGTTGCATATGTACCACTGAGAGGGCTGCTGCTGCATGTGTGCCAGTGAGAGGGCTGCTGCTGGTTGTGTACCAGTGAGAGGGCTGCTGCTGCTGCTGCTTGTTGTGTATCAATGAGAGGACATCATCATCATCATCATCATCATCATCATCATCATCATCGGGCTACTGTTCCTTCATTATGTTTAGGTTACAGTAATGAATGTAGTCAGGCACAGCTGGAGAACACTGGTTAAGTGGAGCAACGTTTCGCTCCCTGTACAGCTTATCAAGTCATATTTTACTCTAGCTTAATGTGCACTCCATATCCATCCTGTGGATGGTAGTGGCTAGTTCATTGTGCACTCCATATCCATCCTGTGGATGGTAGTGGCTAGTTTATTGTGCACTCCATATCCATCCTGTGGATGGTAGTGGCTAGTTTATTGTGCACTCCATATCCATCCTGTGGATGGTAGTGGCTAGTTTATTGTGCACCTCATATCCATCCTGTGGATGGTAGTGGCTAGTTTATTGTGCACCTCATATCCATCCTGTGGATGGTAGTGGCTAGTTTATTGTGCACCTCATATCCATCCTGTGGATAGCAGGGCAAGAGCATATGGATACACAAAAGGCCTAGGAACTAGGCCTTACAAGGGCCAACAGGAGTACATCTGGATTTATATCTACAGTTCACTTATCTGTTACAAGCAAATTTAGGAAATTTCCTAGTTCGTTCCGTATCTATTTTTAGGCCGATACCGATATCAGAATTAGCCTGTACCAGCGTTCAAATTTATGCCGCTATCAATAAAATTAGCCATTACCTGTGATCAATTTTAAGCCGATGTAGATATGGATGCAGTCAAAACAGCAGATACCCCCGATATTGATGCTGCCTTAACAGAGTCACTCAGTGACCTTCAACACCTGCGCTCAGTCTTGCCTCTGGACACCTTTGCTATTAGAGGAATTGAGGAAGAGATTCCATAACTCTTGCAGTGTGAGTTTGTACTCACCACTTTGTGGTTGCATGGGTCGAGTTGTAGCTCTTGGCCCTGTCTTTTCGGTGGCCATTAACTAGGTCCACACTCTCTCCCTGCTCCAAGAGCTTTATCGTGCCTCGTGTACTCACCTAGTTGTGGTTGCAGGGGTCGATTCATAGCTCCTGGCCCCGCTTCTTCACTGCTCCCTACTCGTGTCTGTGTGTGTGTTGTGCAATATTTATTAAATATATTACTATATTCTTGCCTGGTTTAGTCCGGTTAAGCATGATAGTAATCCGCTTTAAGCAGGTTGTGTTCTGAACGAGTTAGTGACGTCTGGACACCTGGTCACAATCAAGGTGTAATATTAATTTAGCGAGGAAAAAATATACCAGAACAGCAGTTGCTAACATTTCCACTGGTGCCGCTACGCCCGCTGCTAATGTCCGCCTGCTTAAAGGTCACCTGCTACTGGGCAGTGCACACACGTACACAGCCACGCACGAACACAAGCACGCACCCACACACGCAGACACACACACACACACACACACACACACACACACACACACACACACACACACACACACACACACACACACACACACACACACACACACACAGTGTAAAAGAAACATGATATTAATAAGCTTTTATGTGTGTGTGTGTGTGTGTGTGTGTGTGTGTGTGTGTGTGTGTGTGTGTGTGTGTGTGTGTGTGTATTCTTGAAAGTTTTAATTCATATTAAAGTTCAAACTTGGGTAGGTTAATGTTTAGTTGTGAAGCAGATGTTTTAATGTTTAGTTGTGAGGCAGATGTTTTAATGTTTAGTTGTGAGGCAGTTGTTTTAATGTTTAGTTGTGAGGCAGTTGTTTTAATGTTTAGTTATGTGGCAGTTGTTTTAATGTTTAGTTGTATGGCAGATGTTTTAATGTTTAGTTGTGAGGCAGTTGTTTTAATATTTAGTTGTGTGGCAGATATTTTAACGTTTAGTTGTGAGGTACATGTTTTAATGTTTAGTTTTGAGGCAGTTGTTTTAATGTTTACTTGTGAGGCAGTTGTTTTAATGAGACAGTTGTTTAATGTTTAGTTATGAGGCAGTTGTTTTAATGTTGTGAGGCAGTTTTAATGTTTAGTTACGAGGCAGTTGTTTTAATGTTGTGAGGCAGTTTTAATGTTTAGTTACGAGGCAGTTGTTTTAATGTTGTGAGGCAGTTTTAATGTTTAGTTACGAGGCAGTTGTTTTAATGTTGTGAGGCAGTTTTAATGTTTAGTTACGAGGCAGTTGTTTTAATGTTGTGAGGCAGTTTTAATGTTTAGTTACGAGGCAGTTGTTTTAATGTTGTGAGGCAGTTTTAATGTTTAGTTACGAGGCAGTTGTTTTAATGATGTGAGGCAGTTTTAATGTTTAGTTACGAGGCAGTTGTTTTAATGTTGTGAGGCAGTTTTAATGTTTAGTTACGAGGCAGTTGTTTTAATGTTGTGAGGCAGTTTTAATGTTTAGTTACGAGGCAGTTGTTTTAATGTTGTGAGGCAGTTTTAATGTTTAGTTGCGAGGCAGTTGTTTTAATGTTGTGAGGCAGTTTTAATGTTTAGTTACAAGGCAGTTGTTTTAATGTTTAGTTACGAGGCAGTTGTTTTAATGTTGTGAGGCAGTTTTAATGTTTAGTTACAAGGCAGTTGTTTTAATGTTTAGTTACGAGGCAGTTGTTTTAATGTTGTGAGGCAGTTTTAATGTTTAGTTACGAGGCAGTTGTTTTAATGTTGTGAGGCAGTTTTAATGTTTAGTTACGAGGCAGTTGTTTTAATGTTGTGAGGCAGTTTTAATGTTTAGTTACGAGGCAGTTGTTTTAATGTTGTGAGGCAGTTCTAATGTTTAGTTACGAGGCAGTTGTTTTAATGTGATTAAGAGAATGTTGTGACGTTAATAGTTGGTAAGGCGGAGTCCTGGATGAGTAGAGAAAGAGGGGAACAGGTAATGTAGAGGAGGGGAGAGAGAAGGAGAATGAAAATAAGGAGTTGTGGATGATGAATGAGGGGAGAAGAGGGGGAAGAGGGAAGTGGAAGAGAGAGGTAATGAAGAGAGACATAGATACAGTATGTAGAGAAGGAGAATGAAAACAGTAATAGCTGTCTAGATATTTTACTTAATAAATCGACGTTAATGAAATATGAAATATTAATATTGACGTTAATAACGTATTAAAATTGATGTTTATAGTGTTAACATTAACGTTAATAACGTATTAAAATTGTTGTTTATAGTGTTAACATTAACGTTAATAACATTAAAATCGATTTTAATGAAATGTTAAGATTGACGTTAATAAGGTGTTAAAATTGATGTTTATACTGTTAACATTAACGTTAATAACGTATTAAAATCGATGTTAATGAAATGTTAACATTGACCTTAATAAAGTGTTAAAATCAACATTATTGTTAACATTTATATTAATAAAATGTTAAAAATCGACGTTAATGTTTACATTGATGTTAATAGTGTTAAAATCGACGTTAATTTTAACATTGACGGACCTGTAGAATAAATATAAAACTGGCATGTTAGTACAGCCCGGCCCTGGTGGTGGTCCACTGGCCCTGCTGCTGGTCCACTGGCCCTGGTGGTGGTCCACTGGCCCTGGTGGTGGTCCACTGGCCCTGGTGGTGGTCCACTGACCCTGGTGGTGGTCCACTGGCCCTGGCGGTGGTCCACTGGCCCTGGTGGTGGTCCACTGGCCCTGGTGGTGGTCCACTGGCCCTGGTGGTGGTCCACTGGCCCTGGTGGTGGTCCACTGGCCCTGGTGGTGGTCCACTGGCCCTGGTGGTGGTCCACTGGCCCTGGTGGTGGTCCACTGGCCCTGGTGGTGGTCCACTGGCCCTGGTAGTGGTCCACTGGCCCTGGTGGTGGTCCACTGGCCCTGGTGGTGGTCCACTGGCCCTGGTGGTGGTCCACTGTCCCTGGTGGTGGTCCACTGGCCCTGGTGGTGGTCCACTGTCCCTGGTGGTGGTCCACTGGCCCTGGTGGTGGTCCACTGGCCCTGGTGGTGGTCCACTGGCCCTGGTGGTGGTCCACTGGCCCTGGTGGTGGTCCACTGGCCCTGGTGGTGGTCCACTGGCCCTGGTGGTGGTCCACTGGCCCTGGTGGTGGTCCACTGGCCCTGGCGGTGGTCCACTGACCCTGGTGGTGGTCCACTGGCCCTGGTGGTGGTCCACTGGCCCTGGTGGTGGTCCACTGGCCCTGGTGGTGGTCCACTGGCCCTGGTGGTGGTCCACTGGCCCTGGCGGTGGTCCACTGGCCCTGGCGGTGGTCCACTGGCCCTGGTGGTGGTCCACTGGCCCTGGTGGTGGTCCACTGGCCCTGGTGGTGGTCCACTGGCCCTGGTGGTGGTCCACTGGCCCTGGTGGTGGTCCACTGGCCCTGGTGGTGGTCCACTGGCCCTGGTGGTGGTCCACTGACCCTGGTGGTGGTCCACTGGCCCTGGTGGTGGTCCACTGGCCCTGGTGGTGGTCCACTGGCCCTGGTGGTGGTCCACTGGCCCTGGTGGTGGTCCACTGGCCCTGGTGGTGGTCCACTGACCCTGGTGGTGGTCCACTGACCCTGGTGGTGGTCCACTGGCCCTGGTGGTGGTCCACTGGCCCTGGTGGTGGTCCACTGTCCCTGGTGGTGGTCCACTGGCCCGGGTGGTGGTCCACTGGCCCTGGTGGTGGTCCACTGGCCCTGGTGGTGGTCCACTGGCCCTGGTGGTGGTCCACTGGCCCTGGTGGTGGTCCACTGGCCCTGGTGGTTGTCCACTGGCCCTGGTGGTTGTCCACTGGCCCTGGTGGTGGTCCACTGGCCCTGGTGGTGGTCCACTGGCCCTGGTGGTGGTCCACTGACCCTGGTGGTGGTCCACTGGCCCTGGTGGTGGTCCACTGGCCCTGGTGGTGGTCCACTGGCCCTGGTGGTGGTCCACTGGCCCTGGTGGTGGTCCACTGACCCTGGTGGTGGTCCACTGGCCCTGGTGGTGGTCCACTGGCCCTGGTGCTGGTGGTGGTCCACTGGTGCTGGTGGTGGTCCACTGGCCCTGGTGGTGGTCCACTGGCCCTGGTGGTGGTCCACTGGCCCTGGTGGTGGTCCACTGGCCCTGGTGGTGGTCCAATGGCCCTGGTGGTGGTCCACTGGCCCTGGTGGTGGTCCACTGGCCCTGGTGGTGGTCCACTGACCCTGGTGGTGGTCCACTGGCCCTGGTGGTGGTCCACTGGCCCTGGTGCTGGTGGTGGTCCACTGGTGCTGGTGCTGGTCCACTGGCCCTGGTGGTGGTCCACTGGCCCTGGTGCTGGTCCACTGGCCCTGGTGCTGGTCCACTGGCCCTGGTGCTGGTCCACTGGCCCTGCTGCTGGTCCACTGGCCCTGCTGCTGGTGGTGGTCCACTGGCCCTGGTGCTGGTCCACTGGCCCTGCTGCTGGTGGTGGTCCACTGGCCCTGGTGCTGGTCCACTGGCCCTGCTGCTGGTCCACTGGCCCTGCTGCTGGTGGTGGTCCACTGGCCCTGGTGGTGGTCCTCTGGCCCTGCTGCTGGTGGTGGTCCACTGGCCCTGGTGGTGGTCCACTGGCCCTGGTGGTGGTCCACTGGCCCTGGTGGTGGTCCACTGACCCTGGTGGTGGTCCACTGGCCCTGGTGGTGGTCCACTGGCCCTGGTGCTGGTGGTGGTCCACTGGTGCTGGTGCTGGTCCACTGGCCCTGGTGGTGGTCCACTGGCCCTGGTGCTGGTCCACTGGCCCTGGTGGTGGTCCACTGGCCCTGGTGCTGGTCCACTGGCCCTGCTGCTGGTCCACTGGCCCTGCTGCTGGTGGTGGTCCACTGGCCCTGGTGCTGGTCCACTGGCCCTGCTGCTGGTGGTGGTCCACTGGCCCTGGTGCTGGTCCACTGGCCCTGCTGCTGGTCCACTGGCCCTGCTGCTGGTGGTGGTCCACTGGCCCTGGTGGTGGTCCACTGGCCCTGCTGCTGGTGGTCCACTGGCCCTGGTGGTGGTCCACTGGCCCTGCTGCTGGTGGTGGTCCACTGGCCCTGGTGGTGGTCCACTGGCCCTGGTGGTGGTCCACTGGCCCTGCTGCTGGTGGTGGTCCACTGGCCCTGGTGGTGATCCACTGGCCCTGCTGCTGGTGGTGGTCCACTGGCCCTGGTGGTGGTCCACTGGCCCTGCTGCTGGTGGTGGTCCACTGGCCCTAGTGGTGGTCCACTGGCCCTGCTGCTGGTGGTGGTCCACTGGCCCTGCTGCTGGTGGTGGTCCACTGGCCCTAGTGGTGGTCCACTGGCCCTGCTGCTGGTGGTGGTCCACTGGCCCTAGTGGTGGTCCACTGGCCCTGCTGCTGGTGGTGGTCCACTGGCCCTGGTGGTGGTCCACTGGCCCTGCTGCTGGTGGTGGTCCACTGGCCCTGGTGGTGGTCCACTGGCCCTGCTGCTGGTGGTGGTCCACTGGTCCTGGTCCAGGCTTGTCTGGTGCTGGTGGTGGTCCACTGGCCCTGGTGCTGGTCCACTGGCCCTGGTCCAGGCTTATTTTCTGGTGGTGGTGGTCCACTGGCCCTGGTCCAGGCTTATCTTCTGGTGGTGGTGGTCCACTGGCCCTGGTCCAGACTTTTATGGTGGTGGTGGTCCACTGACCCTGGTCCAGGCTTGTCTGGTGCTGGTGGTGGTCCACTGACCCTGGTCCAGGCTTGTCTGGTGCTGGTGGTGGTCCACTGGCCCTGGTCCAGGCTTGTCTGGTGCTGGTGGTGGTCCACTGGCTCTGGTTCAGGCTTATCTTCTGGTGGTGGTGGTCCACTGGCCCTGGTCCAGACTTTTCTGGTGGTCCACTGACCCTGGTCCAGGCTTGTCTGGTGCTGGTGGTGGTCCACTGGTCCTGGTCCAGGCTTATCTTCTGGTGGTGGTGGTCCACTGGCCCTGGCCCAGGCTTGTCTGGTGCTGGTGGTGGTCCACTGGCCCTGGTCCAGGCTTATCTTGTGGTGGTGGTCCAATGACCCTGGTCCAGGCTTGTCTGGTGCTGGTGGTGGTCCACTGGCTCTGGTCCAGGCTTATCTTCTGGTGGTGGTGGTCCACTGACCCTGGTCCAGGCTTGTCTGGTGCTGGTGGTGGTCCACTGGTCCTGGTCCAGGCTTATCTTCTGGTGGTGGTGGTCCACTGGCCCTGGCCCAGGCTTGTCTGGTGCTGGTGGTGGTCCACTGGCCCTGGTCCAGGCTTATCTTGTGGTGGTGGTCCAATGACCCTGGTCCAGGCTTGTCTGGTGCTGGTGGTGGTCCACTGGCTCTGGTCCAGGCTTATCTTCTGGTGGTGGTGGTCCACTGACCCTGGTCCAGGCTTGTCTGGTGCTGGTGGTGGTCCACTGACCCTGGTCCAGGCTTGTCTTCTGGTGGTGGTGGTCCACTGACCCTGGTCCAGGCTTGTCTTCTGGTGGTGGTGGTCCACTGGCCCTGGTTCAGGCTTATCTTGTGGTGGTGGTCCACTGACCCTGATCCAGGCTTGTCTGGTGCTGATGGTCCATTGGCCCTGGTCCAGGCTTATCTGGTGCTGATGGTCCACTGGCCCTGGTCCAGACTTGTCTGGTGCTGATGGTCCACTGGCCCTGGTCCAGGCTTGTCTGGTGCTGATGGTCCACTGGCCCTGGTCCAGGCTTGTCTGGTGCTGTTGGTGGTCCACTGACCCTGGTCCAGGCTTATCTTCTGGTGATGGTGGTGGTCCACTGGCCCTGGTCCAGGCTTGTCTGGTGCTCATGGTCCACTGGCCCTGGTCCAGGCTTGTCTGGTGCTGTTGGTGGTCCACTGACCCTGGTCCAGGCTTATCTTCTGGTGGTGGTGGTCCACTGGCCCTGGTCCAGGCTTATCTTCTGTTGATGGTGGTCCACTGGCCCTGGTCCAGGCTTTGCTAGTGGGGGTCCACTGGCCCTGGTCCAGGCTTGTCTGGTGCTGGTGGTGGTCCACTGGTCCTGGTTCAGGCTTGTCTGGTGCTGGTCCACTGACCCTGGTCCAGGCTTGTCTGGTGCTGTTAGTGGTCTACTGGCCCTGGTTCAGGCTTGTCTAGTGCTGCTGGTGGTCCATTGGTCCTGGTCCAGGCTTGTCTGGTGCTGGTGGTGGTCCACTGACCCTGGTCCAGACTTATCTTCTGGTGGTGGTGGTGGTGGTCCACTGGCCCTGGTCCAGGCTTGTCTGGTGCTGATGGTCCACTGGCCCTGGTCCAGGCTTATCTAGTGCTGCTAGTGGTCCACTGGCCCTGGTCCAGGCTTATCTGGTGCTGGTCCACTGGTCCTGGTCCAGGCTTGTCTGGTGCTGCTGGTGGTCCACTGGCTCTGGTCCAAGCTTTTCTGGTGCTGGTGGTGGTCCACTGGCCTTGGTCCAGGCTTGTCTGGTGCTAGTCCACTGGTCCTGGTTCAGGCTTGTCTGGTGCTGGTCCACTGGCCCTGGTCCAGGCTTATCTGGTGGTGCTAGTGGTTCACTGGCCCTGGCCCAGGCTTATCTGGTGCTGCTGGTGGTCCACTGGACCTGGTCCAAGCTTATCTGGTGCTGCTGGTGGTCCACTGGTCCACAGACAGTAGTGCAACCTCCTCAGCACTGGCACTAGTTTGGTTGTATATTATTGGACTTTTATCGAGCTTGTGATGATCAGGAAGCTGTCTCATGATGATGCTGTGCACTCGTCTCTGTCCTCACGTGCCGCCATAAAAAATTCTTAGTTAAGGTTCCTGAAGGCTGTTTACCTCATGTACGGTCATGAAGGAATCTTGGTTAAGGTTCCTGAAGGCTGTTACCTCATGTACGGTCATGAAGGAATCTTGGTTAAGGTTCCTGAAGGCTGTTACCTCATGTACGGTCATGAAGGAATCTTGGTTAAGGTTCCTGAAGGCTGTTTACCTCATGTACGGTCATGAAGGAATCTTGGTTAAGGTTCCTGAAGGCTGTTACCTCATGTACGGTCATGAAGGAATCTTGGTTAAGGTTCCTGAAGGCTGTTACCTCATGTACGGTCATGAAGGAATCTTGGTTAAGGTTCCTGAAGGCTGTTTACCTCATGTACGGTCATGAAGGAATCTTGGTTAAGGTTCCTGAAGGCTGTTACCTCATGTACGGTCATGAAGGAATCTTGGTTAAGGTTCCTGAAGGCTGTTACCTCATGTACGGTCATGAAGGAATCTTGGTTAAGGTTCCTGAAGGCTGTTTACCTCATGTACGGTCATGAAGGAATCTTGGTTAAGGTTCCTGAAGGCTGTTACCTCATGTACGGTCATGAAGGAATCTTGGTTAAGGTTCCTGAAGGCTGTTACCTCATGTACGGTCATGAAGGAATCTTGGTTAAGGTTCCTGAAGGCTGTTTACCTCATGTACGGTCATGAAGGAATCTTGGTTAAGGTTCCTGAAGGCTGTTACCTCATGTACGGTCATGAAGGAATCTTGGTTAAGGTTCCTGAAGGCTGTTTACCTCATGTACGGTCATGAAGGAATCTTGGTTAAGGTTCCTGAAGGCTGTTTACCTCATGTACGGTCATGAAGGAATCTTGGTTAAGGTTCCTGAAGGCTGTGTAGAAAATTCGCATATGCTGTCGAAATGTATCTGATTGATGTGGCCAGCCATTTAGTCTCCCCCAGCCAGCTAGTTAGTCCCCCAGCTAGCCATTTGGTCCCCCAGCCAGCCAGTTAGTCTCCCCAGCCAGCCAGTTAGTCCCCCAGCCAGCCAGCAAGAGACAAGAGGGATGCTGGTACAGGTCGAGGCTCTGGTATTTCTCAGATTTATCTCTTAACTTGTGCAGTTTACGGCTAATTTGCATATGCCGGCTAGGTCGTGATGTTGGCTGGGGGGGGGGGTATGGAGGAGTGACAGATAGGGATGAGGGGGAGGGGTGAACCGGAGAGGGTGACTGTTATGGATGAGGGGAAGGGGTGACGGATGTGAATGAGAGAGGAGGGCCGGGAAGGGGGTGACGGATTGCGGAGGGGAAGTTATGGATATTGATGACGGGAAGGGGAAGGGAGGAGAGGGGAGGGGAGGGGAGGGATAAATGTGAGAGGGAGGGAAGAAGATAGAAGGAAGATGATAGGAGTTGATTATAATGTTAGGTAGGGGCGAGAGTCAGCAAGATAGATGGGAGATAGATAGTGAAAGAGACTGCTAGATGAGAAGAAGAGTTAGAGCAGGAGAGAAGTATGTTTTAGCAACGTTTAATCTAAAGTTTAATGTAGCAACGATTGTTGTAGCATCGTCTGATGCAACGTTTCATGTAGCAATGTTTGATGTACTAGTAACGTTGATGTAGCGTTTGTTGTAGCAACGTTTGACGTACTAACGTTTGATGTAGCAGCGTTTGATGTAACGTTTGATGTAACAACGTTTAATGAAACGTTTGATGTAGCAACGTTTCATGTAACGTTTGATGTAGCAGCATAAGATGTAGCAATGTTTGACGATATAATGTTTGATGTAGTAACATTTGTAACCTAAGAAAGTTATGTCCAGGGATACCTAATAAAGGAATATCTTTGGGGATGCCTGATAACGTTAATCGAGGATACCTGATGACAGTATCTCTTCGGGTATTCCTAGTAAAAGTATCAAGGTATACCTAATAAAGGTATCTCTCAGGGTCTTCCTAATAAAGGTATCTCTGGATATACCTAGTACAAGTATCTCTCGGGGTATACTCATATCTAGGGATATCTAATAAAGGTATCTGTTGTAGATACCTGGTAAAGAGCTCCTGGAATCAGGCCGGGGCGTTGCTGGTCAGGGATTTCTTCAGGGAGAGTTGTCTTCAGGGAGAGTTGTCTTCAGGGATGGTTGTCTTCAGGGCTAGTTGTCTTCAGGGTTAGTTGTCTTCAGGGATGGTTGTCTTCAGGGTTAGTTTCCTTCACTGTTGGTTGTCTTCAGGGATAGTTGCCTTCAGGGATACCTGAAATAGGGCTGTCCTGTGAAACTTCCTCAGATGTTGTTGACCTCAGCAGAACCTCCGCTGCATTATTTGATGGTTTGAGCAGTTGTGTAGGACAAGGAGTCTCTTACACAGTCCTGCTTCTCCACGTAGTTTTGTACCCGCAACTCACTCTCCCAGATGACCCCGTGTTTGTGTTGCTGTGATCGCTCTTGACAAGGAGCTTGTATCAGTGTGGGATATAACGTTCGAGGGCCTAAGTTCCTAGGTCTTTTGTGTATCCATGTTTTCTTGCACTACTCTCCATAGCATGGATATGGGGTGTACAGTAAACTAGTCACTAACGTCCACAAAATGGATATGAGGTACACAATAAACTAGCCACTACCTTCCACAGGATGGATATGGTATACACAATATACTAGCCACTACCATCCACAGGATGGATGTGAGGTACACAATAAACTAGCCACTACCATCCACAGGGTGGATACGAGGTACACAATAAGTTAGTCACTACCATCCACAGGATGGATGTGAGGTACATAATAAACTAGTCGCTACCATCCAGAGGATGGATATCAGGTACACAATAAACTAGCCGCTGCGGTGGCAATATTTAACTGTAATCATGTAATATAACAACACTTAGTGTGCATATACCAGTTCTCTCCAACACTGGTTGACCTGCGAGGCGGTGAAGGTTTGACCCTGTTATGTGGAAAGAATAAACTGACTGCTTGTGGTCACTGTTATTGACTTTCTTGGGCAGCATTGATAATGGGTTGGGCAAATGTTTTTATTAGTGGGTTTGGCTTTGAGAAGGACCTGCCTAGTATGGAGCAGTAGACCTGCTGCAGTGTTCCTTCGTTCATATTTCTTTGAGTCTGGTCTTGTAGCTTCTCGTGTTCAACTTGCCTGTGGTCACAGATGTCTATATATCACTTCTCAAGTGAATATCCCGGTAAACTATACAAAATATTAATATCCTGGTAAACTATACAAAATATTAATATCCCGGTAAACTATTCAAAATATTAGTATCCCGGTAAAATATACAAAATATTAATATCTCGGTAAACTATACAAAATATTAATATCCCGGTAAAATATACAAAATATTAATATCCCGGTAAACTATACAAAATATTAATATCCCGGTAAACTATACAAAATATTAATATCCCGGTAAACTATACAAAATATTAATATCCCGGTAAACTATACAAAATATTAATATCCCGGTAAACTATACAAAATATTAATATCCCGGTAAACTATACAAAATATTAATATCCCAGTAAACTATACAAAATATTAATATCCCGGTAAACTATACAAAATATTAATATCCCGGTAAACTATACAAAATATTAATATCCCGGTAAACTATACAAAATATTAATATCCCGGTAAACTATACAAAATATTAATATCCCGGTAAACTATACAAAATATTAATATCCCGGTAAACTATACAAAATATTAATATCCCGGTAAACTATACAAAATATTAATATCCCGGTAAACTACACAAAGTTTGTAGCCTCTTGTTTTGCTTATTTAACTTCTCTTCGTATGTTTCTCTTTCTTAAGAAGTTGTTTTTATTTGCCGCCCATTTTTGTTATGTTATTTTGTATCTTCTTGTTTTCACGTGGAATTTTGTAGCTTCGTGTTTTCTCTGGGAATTTTGTAGCTTCGTGTTTTCTCTGGGAATTTTGTAGCTTCGTGTTTTCTCTGGGAATTTTGTAGCTTCGTGTTTTCTCTGGGAATTTTGTAGCTTCGTGTTTTCTCTGGGAATTTTGTAGCTTCGTGTTTTCTCTGGGAATTTTGTAGTTTCGTGTTGTTTTCTCTGGGAATTTTGTAGTTTCGTGCTGTTTTCTCTGGGAATTTTGTAGCTTCGTGTTTTCTCTGGGAATTTTGTAGCTTCGTGTTGTTTTCTCTAGGAATTTTGTAGCTTCGTGTTGTTTTCTCTGGGAATTTTGTAGTTTCGTGTTGTTTTCTCTGGGAATTTTGTAGTTTCGTGTTGTTTTCTCTGGGAATTTTGTAGCTTCGTGTTGTTTTCTCTGGGAATTTTGTAGCTTTGTGTTGTTTTCTCTGGGAATTTTGTAGCTTCGTGTTGTTTTCTCTGGGAATTTTGTAGCTTCGTGTTGTTTTCTCTGGGAATTTTGTAGCTTCGTGTTGTTTTCTCTGGGAATTTTGTAGCTTTGTGTTTTCTCTGGGAATTTTGTAGCTTTGTGTTGTTTTCTCTGGGAATTTTGTAGCTTTGTGTTTTCTCTGGGAATTTTGTAGCTTCGTGTTGTTTTCTCTGGGAATTTTGTAGCTTTGTGTTTTCTCTGGGAATTTTGTAGCTTTGTGTTGTTTTCTCTGGGAATTTTGTAGCTTCGTGTTGTTTTCTCTGGGAATTTTGTAGTTTCGTCTTGTTTTCTCTGGGAATTTTGTAGTTTCGTGTTGTTTTCTCTGGGAATTTTGTAGCTTAGTGTTGTTTTCTCTGAGAATTTTTTAGCTTCGTGTTGTTTTCTCTGGGAATTTTGTAGCTTTGTGTTGTTTTCTCTGGGAATTTTGTTGCTTCGTGTTTTCTCTGGGAATTTTGTAGCTTCGTGTTGTTTTCTCTGGGAATTTTGTAGCTTTGTGTTGATTTCTCTGGGAATTTTGTAGCTTTGTGTTGTTTTCTCTGGGAATTTTGTAGCTTTGTGTTTTCTCTGGGGATTTTGTAGCTTCGTGTTGTTTTCTCTGGGAATTTTGTAGCTTCGTGTTGTTTTCTCTGGGAATTTTGTAGCTTTGTGTTGTTTTCTCTGGGAATTTTGTAGCTTCGTGTTGTTTTCTCTGGGAATTTTGTATTTTCGTGTTTTCTCTGGGAATTTTGTGTTTTCGTGTTGTTTTCTCTGGGAATTTTGTAGCTTCGTGTTGTTTTCTCTGGGAATTTTGTAGCTTCGTGTTGTTTTCTCTGGGAATTTTGTAGCTTCGTGTTGTTTTCTCTGGGAATTTTGTGTTTTCGTGTTTTCTCTGGGAATTTTGTGTTTTCGTGTTGTTTTCTCTGGGAATTTTGTAGCTTCGTGTTGTTTTCTCTGGGAATTTTGTAGCTTAGTGTTTTCTCTGGGAATTTTGTAGCTTAGTGTTGTTTTCTCTGGGAATTTTGTAGCTTCGTGTTGTTTTCTCCGGGAATTTTGTTGCTTCGTGTTGTTTTCTCTGGGAATTTTGTAGCTTCGTGTTGTTTTCTCTGGGAATTTTGTAGCTTAGTGTTGTTTTCTCTGGGAATTTTGTAGCTTCGTGTTGTTTTCTCTGGGAATTTTGTAGCTTAGTGTTGTTTTCTCTGGGAATTTTGTAGCTTAGTGTTGTTTTCTCTGGGAATTTTGTAGCTTCGTGTTGTTTTCTCTGGGAATTTTGTAGCTGTTTTCTCTGGGAATTTTGTTGCTTCGTGTTTTCTCTGGGAATTTTGTAGCTTAGTGTTGTTTTCTCTGGGAATTTTGTTGCTTCGTGTTGTTTTCTCTGGGAATTTTGTAGCTTAGTGTTGTTTTCTCTGGGAATTTTGTAGCTTAGTGTTGTTTTCTCTGGGAATTTTGTAGCTTTGTGTTGTTTTCTCTGGGAAATTTGTAGCTTCGTGTTGTTTTCTCTGGGAATTTTGTTGCTTCGTGTTGTTTTCTCTGGGAATTTTGTAGCTTCTTGTTGTTTTCCCTGGGAATTTTGTAGCTTCGTGTTGTTTTCTCTGGGAATTTTGTAGCTTTGTGTTGTTTTCTCTGGGAATTTTGTAGCTTTGTGTTGTTTTCTCGTGGAATTTTGTAGCTTTGTGTTGTTTTCTCTGGGAATTTTGTAGCTTTGTGTTTTCTCTGGGAATTTTGTAGCTTTGTGTTGTTTTCTCTGGGAATTTTGTAGCTTCGTGTTGTTTTCTCTGGGAATTTTGTAGCTTTGTGTTGTTTTCTCTGGGAATTTTGTTGCTTCGTGTTGTTTTCTCTGGGAATTTTGTAGCTTCGTGTTGTTTTCTCTGGGAATTTTGTAGCCTTGTGGTGTTTTCTCTGGGAATTTTGTAGCTTTGTGTTTTCTCTGGGAATTTTGTAGCTTTGTGTTGTTTTCTCAGGGAATTTGGTAGCTTTGTGTTGTTTTCTCTGGGAATTTTGTAGCTTCGTGTTGTTTTCTCTGGGAATTTTGTAGCTTCGTGTTGTTTTATCTGGGAATTTTGTAGTATCGTGTTGTTTTCTCTTGGAATTTTGTAGTTTCGTGTTATTTTCTCTGGGAATTTTGTAGTTTCGTGTTGTTTTCTCTGGGAATTTTGTAGCTTCGTGTTGTTTTCTCTGAGAATTTTTTAGCTTAGTGTTGTTTTCTATGGGAATTTTGTAGTTTCGTGTTGTTTTCTCTGGGAATTTTGTAGTTTCGTGTTGTTTTCTCTGGGAATTTTGTAGCTTCGTGTTGTTTTCTCTGGGAATTTTGTAGCTTTGTGTTTTCTCTGGGAATTTTGTAGCTTCGTGTTGTTTTCTCTGGGAATTTTGCAGCTTCGTGTTGTTTTCTCTGGGAATTTTGTAGCTTTGTGTTTTCTCTGGGAATTTTGTAGCTTTGTGTTGTTTTCTCTGGGAATTTTGTAGCTTTGTGTTTTCTCTGGGAATTTTGTAGCTTCGTGTTGTTTTCTCTGGGAATTTTGTTGCTTCGTGTTTTCTCTGGGAATTTCGTAGCTTAGTGTTGTTTTCTCTGGGAATTTTGTAGCTTCGTGTTGTTTTCTCTGGGAATTTTGTTGCTTCGTGTTGTTTTCTCTGGGAATTTTGTAGCTTCGTGTTGTTTTCTCTGGGAATTTTGTTGCTTCGTGTTGTTTTCTCTGGGAATTTCGTAGCTTAGTGTTGTTTTCTCTGGGAATTTTGTTGCTTCGTGTTGTTTTCTCTGGGAATTTCGTAGCTTAGTGTTGTTTTCTCTGGGAATTTTGTAGCTTCGTGTTGTTTTCTCTGGGAATTTTGTTGCTTCGTGTTGTTTTCTCTGGGAATTTTGTAGCTTAGTGTTGTTTTTCTCTGGGAATTTTGTAGCTTAGTGTTGTTTTCTCTGGGAATTTTGTAGCTTCGTGTTGTTTTCTCTGGGAATTTTGTAGCTGTTGTTTTCTCTGGGAATTTTGTTGCTTCGTGTTGTTTTCTCTGGGAATTTTGTAGCTTTGGGTTGTTTTCTCTGGGAATTTTGTAGCTTCGTGTTGTTTTCTCTGGGAATTTTGTAGCTTCGTGTTGTTTTCTCTGGGAATTTTGTAGTATCGTGTTGTTTTCTTTTGGAATTTTGTAGTTTCGTGTTATTTTCTCTGGGAATTTTGTAGTTTCGTGTTGTTTTCTCTGGGAATTTTGTAGTTTCGTGTTGTTTTCTCTGGGAATTTTGTAGCTTCGTGTTGTTTTCTCTGGGAATTTTGTAGCTTTGTGTTTTCTCTGGGAATTTTGTAGTTTCGTGTTGTTTTCTCTGGGAATTTTCGTAGCTTCGTGTTGTTTTGTCTGGGAATTTTGTAGCTTTGTGTTGTTTTCTCTGGGAATTTTGTAGCTTTGTGTTTTCTCTGGGAATTTTATAGCTTTGTTTTCTCTTGGAATTTTGTAGCTTCGTGTTGTTTTCTCTGGGAATTTTGTTGCTTCGTGTTGTTTTCTCTGGGAATTTTGTAGCTTAGTGTTGTTTTCTCTGGGAATTTTGTAGCTTCGTGTTGTTTTCTCTGGGAATTTTGTTGCTTCGTGTTGTTTTTTTCTGGGAATTTTGTAGCTTCGTGTTGTTTTCTCTGGGAATTTTGTTGCTTCGTGTTTTCTCTGGGAATTTTGTAGCTTCGTGTTTTCTCTGGGAATT
>NC_091357.1:7699118-7779118 GCF_038502225.1 Cherax quadricarinatus
AAATAGCAACGCTCTTCTTGCTGAATAAGGCAAGCTAAAATTTGTGTATGCAATAATTTCGGAAAAATCATTCTGAGCTTAACGCAAAAAAATATATTTTATTGTGTTTGTTTGTTATTAAATTATTGTAAACTTATCCAAAATATATTTAGTTTGATTAGTATAAAATTATTAATTTTTCATTAACATAAATGGAAAAAATATAACTTTAAACGTATAAGAGAAAATTTTAGAAAGGACTTAATTTTAAATGAGTTCTTGCTAATTGACCAGTTTTACCTATGCGGCACGACACACACACACACACACACACACACCGGACATCATAGCTCTCACAGAAACCAAGCTTACAGGTATGATAACAGATGCCATCTTTCCAACGGGATACCAGATCCTGAGGAAAGACAGAGGGAACAGGGGGGGGTGGAGGAGTGGCATTGCTGATCAAAAACCGATGGAATTTTGATGAGCTGGAGAGAGGAGATAGCGGAGAAGAAAGTGATTACATATCGGGAACGCTTCACTCTGGAGGTCCCAAGGTGGTAATAGCAGTGATGTATAACCCACCACAGAACAGCAGGAGGCCAAGGCAAGAGTACGACGAGAGCAATAGAGCGATGGTTGACACACTGGCTAGAGTGGCCAGAAGAGCTCATGCATGCAGGGCAAAGCTCCTGATCATGGGTGACTTTAACCACAAGGAGATCGATTGGGAGAACTTGGACCCGCATGGGGGCCAAGATACATGGAGGGCTAAGATGATGGAGGTGGTACTGGAAAACTTCATGTACCAACACGTAAGGGACATTACAAGAGAGAGAGGAGAGGAACCAGCAAGACTGAACTTAGTATTCACCTTGAGTAGTGCAGATATCGAGGACATCACATATGAAAGACCCCTTGGGGCCAGCGATCATGTGGTATTAAGCTTCGAATACACAGAGCTACAAGTGGAGGGAGAAGCAGGAAGGCCAGGACGAATGAAGCCAAACTACAATAACGGGGACTATATGGGAATGAGGAACTTCCTGAACGGAGTTCAGTGGGACAGAGAACTGGCAGGGAAGCCAGTTAATGAGATGATGGAATATGTAGCAACAATATGCAAGGAGGCTGAGGAGAGGTTTGTACCCAAGGGTAACAGGAATAATGAAAAAGCCAGGATGAGCCCATGGTTCACCCAAAGGTGCAGGGAGGCAAAAACCAAGTGTGCTAGGGAATGGAAGAAATATAGAAGGCAAAGGACCCAGGAGAATAAGGAGAGCAGTCGTAGAGCCAGAAACGAATATGCACAGATAAGAAGGGAGGCTCAACGACAATATGAAAACGACATAGCAACGAAAGCCAAATCTGACCCGAAACTGTTATACAGCCACATCAGGAGGAAAACAACAGTCAAGGACCAGGTAATCAGGCTAAGGAAGGAAGGAGGAGAGACAAGAAATGACCGTGAAGTATGTGAGGAACTCAACAAGAGATTCAAAGAAGTGTTCACAGAGGAGACAGAAGGGGCTCCGGAAAGACAGAGAGGTGGGGCACACCACCATGTGCTGGACACAGTGCACACAACCGAGGAAGAAGTGAAGAGGCTTCTGAGTGAGCTAGATACCTCAAAGGCAATGGGGCCAGATAACATCTCTCCATGGGTCCTGAGAGAGGGAGCAGAGGCGCTATGTGTACCCCTAACAACAATATTCAATACATCTATCGAAACAGGGAGATTGCCTGAGGCATGGAAGACAGCAAATGTAGTCCCAATCTTTAAAAAAGGAGACAGACATGAAGCACTAAACTACAGACCAGTGTCACTGACATGTATGCAAAATCATTGAGAAGATTATCAGGAGAAGAGTGGTGGAACACCTAGAAAGGAACGATCTCATCAACAGCAGCCAACATGATTTCAGGGACGGGAAATCCTGTGTCACAAACCTACTGGAGTTCTATGACATGGTGACAGCAGTAAGACAAGAGAGAGAGGGGTGGGTTGATTGCATATTCTTGGCCTGCAAGAAGGCGTTTGACACAGTTCCACACAAGAGATTAGTGCAAAAACTGGAGGACCAGGCAGGGATAACAGGGAAGGCACTACAATGGATCAGGGAATACTTGTAAGGAAGACAGCAGCGAGTCATGGTACGTGGCGAGGTGTCAGAGTGGGCACCTGTGACCAGCGGGGTCCCACAGGGGTCAGTCCTAGGACCAGTGCTGTTTCTGGTATTTGTGAACGACATGACGGAAGGAATAGACTGAGGTGTCCCTGTTTGCAGATGACGTGAAGTTGATGAGAAGAATTCACTCGATCGAAGACCAGGCAGAACTACAAAGGGATCTGGACAGGCTGCAGACCTGGTCCAGCAATTGGCTCCTGGAGTTCAATCCCACCAAGTGCAAAGCCATGAAGATTGGGGAAGGGCAAAGAAGACCGCAGACGAAGTACAGTCTAGGGGGCCAAAGACTACAAACCTCACTCAAGGAAAAAGATCTTAGGGTGAGTATAACACCAGGCACATCTCCTGAAGCGCACATCAACCAAATAGCGGTGCAGCATATGGGCGCCTAGCAAACCTCAGAACAGCATTCCGACACCTTAATAAGGAATCGTTCAGGACCCTGTACACCGTGTACGTTAGGCCCATATTGGAGTATGCGGCACCAGTTTGGAACCCACACCTAGCCAAGCACGTAAAGAAACTAGAGAAAGTGTAAAGGTTTGCAACAAGATTAGTCCCAGAGCTATGAGGTATGTCCTACGAGGAGAGGTTAAGGGAAATCAACCTGACGACACTGGAGGACAGGAGAGATAAGGGGGACATGATAACGACATACAAAATACTGAGAGGAATTGACATGGTGGACAAAGACAGGATGTTCCAGAGATTGGACACAGTAACAAGGGGACACAGTTGGAAGTTGAAGACAGATGAATCACAGGGGTGTTAGGAAGTATTTCTTCAGCCACAGAGTAGTCGGTAAGTGGAATAGTTTGGGAAGCGATGTAGTGGAGGCAGGAGCCATACATAGCTTTAAGCAGAGGTATAATAAAGCTCACGGTTCAGGGAGAGTGACCTAGTAGCGACCAGTGAAGAGGCGGGGCCAGGAGCTCGGACTCGATCCCTGCAACCTCAACTAGGTGAGTACACACACACACACACACACACACACACACACACACACACACACACACACACACACACACACACACACACACACACACACACACACACACACATATATATATATATATATATATATATATATATATATATATAACATTTTTATTATATGAAGAGCTAAACCCGTGTGGGTCATTCAGTGCCAGGTGTGGTGTGAGCACGAACCACCGTAGACTAATAGTAACCTGTTTTTCTTTTCTGTGTGCCCGCAGTATGATGCGTCGCAGGAGATCCTAGTGGAGCCGGAGCTGCGGCGTCTGTGCCCGCTGAGTAGCGGTCCAGAGTACCGCTGGCGGCTGTGGAACCAGCAGCAAGTAGAGTTGCACCTCGAGGACGCTGTTGAACTCCACTCTCCAACCCTCCTCATTTACCCGTTCTACGATCAGTCGTACGTCGCCTGGAATGATCAGTTTATGCAGCAGCAGCAACAGCAGCAGCACGTGCTTGAGAAACTGAAAGATCAAAATCCAAGGCACGATATTTATAAGCTTCTACAAGAACAAGAAGGTGGTTCGGACCTGTCGAAAGTGAGTCCAGAGTCGCCGAGAAAGGGTTCAATCCCGCTGGAAGCGAGTTTAAGCCCTACAGAAGTGACTTCGAACTCAGCAGATCTTCGCGCGGGCCAAGATCGCGGCCACACATCCTCGTTGGGTGACCCCAGGCGGGAACCCCTGCCGCCTGGGGTCCCGGAGAGTTTCCTGGGGCAACACAAGTCCTTGGAGGACGGAGAGTACATTGCTGAGCTCACCATCAAGGAGACAGACACTCTGGTCCAAGCTGCCTTCAATACTACCTTCAGTGTAGTGGCCATCCGTCTGAAGTGAGTACTCTCACTCCTGTCTGTGTTGCATCCTCTTATTCACAAGTGAGTACTTTCTCTCACTCACAAGTATGTCTCTCACTCACGAGCGCTGTCTCTCACTCACAAGTATGTCTCTCACTCACGAGCGCTGTCTCTCACTCACAAGTGAGTACTGTCTCTCTCTCAAAAGTGAGTACTCTCTCTCAAAAGTGAGTACTTTCTCTCACAAGTGAGTACTGTCTCGTAAGTGAGTATTGTGTCTCACAAGTGAGTATTGTCTCACAAGTGAGTACTGTCTCTCACTAGTACTGTCTCACTCGCAAGTGAGTATTGTGTCTCATAAGTGAGAACTGTCTCTAACGAGTACTCTCTCACTCACAAGTGAGTATTGTCTCATAAGTGAGAACTGTCTCACGAGTAGTCTCTCACTCGCACGTGAGTATTGTGTCCCACAAGTGAGTACTGTCTCTCACGAGTACTGTCTCACGAGTACTGTCTCTCACTCGCAAGTGGGTACCGTCACTCCATCCTGTATTTTCCTTCTCTCCTTAATTCCCTCTCCGTACCTCGTCTTCATTTCCTCTCATTGTCGCCTTCACTGTCACTCTCCCTCTTCATTCACTCCTCTCTCTCACTTCTTCCTCCTTATTTCTATCTTCCTCACACATTCCTCTTCCTTCTCTTTCATTATAAAATGAAGCGGGCTATGGTTGTTCACTACTTAAATACACACTGAAGTGGCCTGCAGTTCACTACACAGTGAAGCGGGCTATGGTTGTTGGCTAGTTACTAGTGATTCTTGTACTAGTAACCAATAACTGTCATTGGTCATATATGGTTGTTGGCTAGTTACTAGTGATTCTTGTACTAGTAACCAATAACTGTCATTGGTCATATATGGTTGTTGGCTAGTTACTAGTGATTCTTGTACTAGTAACCAATAACTGTCATTGGTCATATATGCAGCAAATATTTAATAATAAAAGTGAATATTATTCTATATGTTAGTTGATCAAGCCGTGATCCACCGGGAGGCCTATTCAAGGACTGGGCAGCGGGGATGTTGACCCCCGGGAACACTCTCCAGGTAGACCATACCCCCGGCCGGGATTGAACCCGCGGTCATAGTCTCAAAACTCCAGCCCGACGCGTTAGCCTACTTCGAGGCTTTTTTTTAGGGGGGGGAGATTGAAAATCTGGTCTACCAGGTTGTTGCTGGTAGTGACCCACATAGCTATCATAAATTGAAAAGCAGTATAGGTGAATTATTATTATAATCAAAAAGAAGCGCTAAGCCACAAGGACTATACAGCAATATAGGTGAAGATGTACTAAATTTGTAAGATCCCTTCAAGGAGAAGTGTCTTGATGCTGGAGAAGGGCTCTTGATCCAAGAATTGAACTTCCTCTACCCCTCCTTGATTCAAATTCCATTCATTACCTCCCATTCTCCCGTTTTGAGTAAGTATAGACGAGTCTCTCCGGGAAGTCCCTGGTGAAACTGGTGCATGCTGCTAGCACCAACAGCGTGACACACACACTTTCTCACACACATTACTTATGAACAACAGACCAAGTGTCTATCGACAGGTACTTTTGCCACCTGGTAACTAACTGTATATACAACGTACCTACTAACCTGGGGTCTACCTGGAGGGTACTCAACACAGGTATGTGTGTCTCAGAGTATATATGCTGAGAGTGTCCTAACACCTGTCTTAATGATACCTATTTTCTGGTGGTGACAAGGTTACTTGGACCCTTAAAGTTCCTAATGAAATATATGTTGGTAAAATTACCGATATGTTGGGTACAACTAATGTGGCATTTCATTGTGGCAACGTTTCGCTTAATTAAGCCCCCCACACAAGCGCTGTATAATCACAACGGGTTTAGCGCTCCCCATTATAATCCACTATTATGATAAGACATATATGCAACAGTTAGGTATCTTTATTTCGAAATGTTTCGCCTGCACATTAGTCTTCTTCAGTCGTGTACAGAAAAGTGAGCAGAAGCATTAAAGATGTAAAGACGATGTTATCAGTCCATCAGCCTTGAAGACTTAGTTTTGAGGTAGTCAGTCCCTCAGTCTGGAGAATATTTGCTCCATAGTCTGGAACAGTGTGAAGTTGAAGCAACAGTTTAGAGACTTGTATACTGTCAAGAGGCGAGGCGCAGCCTACTAGTAGAAGAATGTAATCATTGAGAGGTCAGGTCATCTATACTGCTTCTGCTCACTCTTCTGTACTCGACTGAAGAAGTCTACTCTGTAGACGAACGTTTCATCAATTAAGATACCAATTAACCTAACCTAGGGCGTCGTGACTACTGTTTTGTAATACAATGCATGTGTGCCCGCAGGGCCGTGTTCTTGGACGGGACGGAGCGAGAGTTAGAAGCTACCTCTAACATCACTCTGCGGGTGGAGGTGGCAGCGCCTACGCCCAACTACACTCTGAATTGGATGTGCCGACTGTCCGACAACCCTGACTACCCCTGCTTCTCCGAGCCGGATCCCTGGGCCTCCTTCCCTACCACCACCCACCACGCTGACGGCTTTTTCGTGCGTATCAAACACTTATTGGACATCCTCTCCCACGCTGAAGACGATCACGACGACGGACGAGATACTTCGTCAGTAGGAACTACTTCCACAATACAGGGTGTTTCCGACGTGGGCACAGAGACATTCTGGCGTTACAGAACATCGTCAGTATCGCCAGCAGACATAACTTTACCATCGGGAAAAGCATCAGCAGACACATCACACACTGCCTCGACCTCCAGGCTAACAGCTCCACCGAAGAGCTCTGGACTCCTCAGCTCGAATGTCAGGTACATCGAAACGATCAGCTTCCCGGCCTCCATGTTGCTGCCTGGCCACAAGTTCGTCTTCATCGCCTCGTGCCACCACGGCTCCATGACCACCTCTGCCCAGCAGATGATCGTTGTCGCCGCTCCCAGAGACAGGTGAGTCGCCACACTAGTTTACTACAGGTACATGAGAAATGGTATGGTGATACCGACAAGATGTGAGAAAAGACTCTTAAGTACAGTTCAGGACATTTAATTTATTAAAGGAAACGTTTTGCCACGAGTGGTTTCAGGACTGAAGAAGTCACTCGTGGCGAAACGTTTCCTTTAATAAATGTTCTGTACTATACATAAATGTCTTTTTCCACACTACAGGTAGGTTCTCCAGGACGAGTCCTGGCCCGGTTCTTCTCCATGTGGTAACACGGCACAAGTTGACTGCTTCTGCACACTAATTATCCCCCAAGGGAGGGCCCTTGATGCTGGTCAGAAGGGGCTCTTGACTTAAGAAATCTAACATGTGTTCCAATTCCTTGAAGCCAGCCCGAATGCCTTTCATTCTTACGGATTTAGTGCTTCCCCCTTAGATGTACTGCTACTACTACAACTAATATTAATAATGCTGCCTGTTGAGTGGTGGTATAAGTTGTGTGTTGGGTGAGAGGCAGGAAGAAGAGGGTAGGATGAGGCATGAGGCAGTATCAGAGTGTACATATACATCGACACCATGCCTAACCCTTCTAGGGTAGGGTAGGTGCCCGAGCCTTTAGCTCATAAGACTGTCATTCCTATTTGCCCCTTTGGGGCGGGGATGGCAGACCAGAGAGGCCTAGCTTGTGGCTAGGCCTGGGGACAGTTGGTCCCAAAGATGAGGAGGTACTTGTGCCTCCTCTCATGGGAGACTTAGGTCTCAGACACTCCCTAAAGAGGGAGCCAAGGCCGGGCCACCACTTGGAAAAGGCCCGGGCCAGGAGAATACCCGTGAATCTTTAATAATAATAATAATAATCAGAGTGTAATTACCCTGCTTATGCTAACCCGGTTAGCCGGACTTGAGTCCTGGAAATGGGAAGTACAATGCCTGCACTTTAAAGAAGGGATTTGGGATATTGGCAGTTTGAAGGGACTTCTAAACTGTCGTATCTGAGCGCCTCTGGAAAGACAGTGATTATGTATGAGTGAGGTGAAAGTGTTGAATGATGAAAATATTTTTCTTTTTGGGTTATCCTGCCTCGGTGGGAGACGACCGACGTGTTGAAAAAAAAAATTATGGTAATCATAAACAGTGAGCAAACGCGAGGACATGTTAGAAAATATTTCGGTCTTGGGACCGACAGTGATCAAGGTTCCAGGACCGACAAAATTTCTAATATGTCGTAGTGTTTGCTCAAGTATCTTTACCAGAGCGTCGGTATCTATTACCGAGGTTTATACCAGTCATAATACAGCACCGACAAGTAGACCTTTCGCCCACCAGTGGCTTCATCTCTCGCCTAGTTGAACTTGCGAGGTTTTGAACTTACAGGCTGTACGTTCTGCCTACTTCCATGTTAGCTGCTCTTATTACACTGTTAACTATTACTTATTACACTGTTAACTATTACTTATTACACTGTTAACTATTACTTATTACACTGTTAACTATTACTTATTACACTGTTAACTATTACTTATTACACTGTTAACTACTTATTACACTGTTAACTATTACTTATTACTCTGTTAAGTATTACTTGCTACACTGTTAACTATTACTTATTACTGTTAACTATTACTTATTACATTGTTAACTATTACTATTGTCATTTTTGTTTTCCTGGAAAGTTTCCGTGAGATAGCCTGAGAACGATTCTTCTGACAGGCTTCAAACTCAGTGTTGGTTTATCTCACTTCGAAGAAGGTTCATATTGGTGTTGGACTGTGTAGATACTTTTCCAATTTTATGTCAAAAGAACTGTGGAGTGGCAGGTGTGGCTGGACAGGTGTGGCTATAAGACAAGTCAAAGATTCACCTCATTCGCTGAGATATTGACTCAACTGGTTTTAATAAGGGCTTGCCTTGTATGGGCCAGTAGGCCTCCTGCAGTGTTCCTCCATTTTTATGTTCTTAAATACGCTTACGCAGGGAGGATTATCATGAGGGCGTGGGTGGAAGTGGGCGTGGTTAGGGTGTGGGCGGATGTGAGAGTAGATATGTGGGCGGGTGTAGATGTAGGCGAGTGAGAGGCAGTGTGGGTGAGCGAGTGTAGCCATCAGCGAGTGTATGGATGGGTGAGTGGCTGGTGTTTACAGGAAGCCACCTACTGCCGCCCACCGCCCATGAATACATCAAGGGCGGTACTCTTGACAGCGCCCACGAAGCAGCTTATTCAGTTGCTCGATTTCCTTCCTGCCCAGAACGCCAGACAGACGCGCTTCCTAATTATACTCGCCTAGATGTCGAACTCAGTAAAGTAGGTAATATTGGGGTCTCGCCATCTTAGTGGTGTTGCCTTCAATTGTTTTGCCATCACTCTGCTGCTACCTGCCTCTGGGGATTACACCGAGTGGCGAAACGTTTCCTCGAACAAATGTCCTGAACTGTACATGTCTTTTCCCACATCTTGTCAGTATCAGCATTTTGCAATGGAACTTGACATTCAAGTGTAACGATTGATGATTAAGACACGTGTGCAAGAGTTAGATATCTTTGTTCTTCAGTCAGATACAGAGGCAGCAGTTACCTGGAGGTTATTCCGGGGATCAAAGCCCCCGCGGCCCGGTCCATGACCAGGCCTCCCGGTGGCTCAGGGCCTGAGCAGCCAGGTTGTTACTGCTGGCCGCACGCAGTCCAACGTACGAACCACAGCTCGGCTGATCCGGCACTGACTTTAGGTATCTGTCCAGCTCTCTCTTGAAGGCAGCCAGGGGTTTATTGGTAATTCCCCTTATGCTTGGTGGGAGGCTGTTGAAAAGTCTTGGGCCCCGGACACTTATGTTATCTCTTAGTGTACCAGTGGCGCCCCTACTTTTAATTGGGGGTATTTTGCATAGCCTGCCCAGTCTTTTATTTTCGTAGGGAGTGATTTCTGTGTGCAGATTTGGGACCATTCCTTCCAGGATTTTCAAAGTGTAGATTATGATATATCTCCCTCTCCTGCGTTCCAACGAGTACAAGTCAAGTGCTTCCAAGCGTTCCCAGTAGTTAAGGTGCTTGACAGAACTTATACGTACACTCTCTAGATCTGCGATTTCACCTGCTTTGAATGGAGATGTTAATGTACAGCAGTATTCCAGCCTAGAGAGAACAAGTGATTTGAAAAGGATCATCATTGGCTTGGCATCTCTCGTTTTGAAAGTTCTCATTATCCATCATATCATTTTCTTTGCACGTGCGATCGTGGCACTGTTGTGATCCTTGAAAGTGAGATCCTCAGACATTACTACTCCCAGGTCCCTTACATTATTTTTCCGCTCTATTGTGTGGCCGGAGTCAGTAGTATACTCTGTTCTAGTTATTATCTCCTCCAGTTTTCCATAACGGAGTAGTTGGAATTTGTCCTCATTGAACATCATATTGTTTACCGTTGCCCACTGGAAAACTTTGTTTATATCTTCTTGGAAGTTGTAGTGAACTGAAGATGATAAATAGTATTTGAGGTGGTCAGTCCCTCAGTCTGGAGAAGAGTTCAGCTCCATGGTCTGGAACGATATCGTTCCAGACCATGGAGCTGAACTCTTCTCCAGACTGAGGGACTAATTGCATCATCTTCAGTTCACTACTACACCTGCTGCCTCTGTATTTGACTGAAGAAGTCTACTGTGTAGGCGAAACGTTTCAACAATAAAGATACCCAACTGCTGCACATGTGTCTTAATCATCAACTTGTCGGTGTTTTATGTCATTTTCAAGGTAAATAACGGTTAAATAACGTAAATCGAGAAATTTACCGTAGAACTTATTGAATTTTCCTATTTCGACGAATTTTCTTGTTTTTCAACTGTGAAAGCCGGAAAGGTGATTTTCACACGCGAGTTAGAAGTCACTCTGGCAGTGTGACTCCGCCAGTGTGACTCCGCCAGTGTGATTCCGCTTGTGTTCATTTATCTGTTACATTTGTAAGAGAAGAACCTGTCTTGCTTTAATAGTTAAGGAAGAGAGTCGCTGTGTATGTGCATGTGTCTCTCTAAATACTTGGATGGTATTCCGGGGGTCAGCGCCCCCGCGGCCCGGTCCATGACCAGGCCTGGTTGTTACTAACTACGACACATGTGCAACAGTTAGGTATCTTTATTCCGAAATGTCTCGCCTACACAGTAATAATACTGTCTTTATTTTTACAAGTACTGTACATGTACAAGGTATAAAGACCTACCTGACATCAATGACACTACTACATAAAAAGGCCCTTGTTATGCAGAGCATTTCGGGCAAATTAAGTCAATTTTGTCCCAGGATGCGACCCACACCAGTCGACTAACACCCAGGTACCCATTTTCCTGATAGGTGAACAGGGACAGCAGGTGTCTTAAGGAAATACACCCTGATGTTTCCATCCGTACCGGTGATCGACCCCCGGACCTCAGTGTTTGCTTGTCACACGAGAGGCCTGAAGGCATGAAGTCTGGTGTTTGCTTGTCACGTGTATGTTTGACAATGTGTTTTATTATGGTAGGAGTGTAACCAGTCTTATCTAGGTTAAGATGAACGTCAGTTTTTGGTAAACACGTGTCAGTTTCCCCTTCTGTTGTTCCTCTGTCTGCCTGCATGTATCCTGCATGTCTGCCTGCATGTCTGCCTGCATGTATCCTGCATGTCTGCCTGCATGTATCCTACATGTCTATCTGCATGTCTACCTGCATGTTAAAAGTGGATGATTGTGAACTAAAATAAATTTGTATTGATTTTTATATTTATTAACCCTCTAGTGTCAGGAATTGTAGTGACTACGTTTGTTGTAGCGACTCTACGTTAGCTGTGGTGACTACAGGTGTTGTAGTGACAGTGTGAATGACTGTTGTAGCGGCAACAGTTGTAGTGAATGTGTATGACTTTTGTAGTGACCGTGTATGGGTGTTACAGTGACTGCACGGGTGCTGTATTGACTGAACACATGTGTTGTATGGAATATGCAGATTTTTTTTAATATACATGTACTTGTGTTTTAGGGGTGACTCTGTTATGCGTGGAGGTGATACTAAAGCAATCTTTTTCTTGTCTCTTACAGCGTGGGGATCAGCAGTCATCTGGGGTCACAGTTTCCCTTCGGCGCCGCCCGGAGGCTTGTCTTTGAGAGCGAGTGCATGTCTTGCTCGCCAGAGGAGCTGGCATCCCTGCAGTACTCCTGGGAGCTCAAGCTTCTACGGGAGGGTGGGGTGAATGATGCCACCGTCAGCAGCGACGCTTCCAGCAAAAACTCCAGGGAACTGGCACTGTTGGGGGCCCTTCGTCAGGGGCACACCGAGCTGGGGTTTCTCCCGCGGCCACGGGATTACCTAAGGGTGTACAACGTGACGGTGATGAGGGAGTCTGTGAATGACTCCGTTGAGAGGGTAGAGAGTGTGTCGCCTTACCTCAGTAGCAGAGACCTGCAGAAGTTGCCGGGACCCGTCACGCAGGAGATGCTAGAGGAGGCGCAAAAGATAGAGCGACGGTGGCAAGATGCGCTTCACTTCAGCTACAGGAAGAAGACGAGCCACACCGGAAGACGCTCTGACGGCCGACAAAAACGAAGTGTCCGTCAAGACGCATCTACGACACCATCGGCTAGCAGAGAGAACACCCCACCGCTCTCTCAACCTAGCGTGAAGATGATGGGTAGCGGAAATCGTCACGAGCGGGAAGACGTCAGTGGGCGGACAGAGATCGTCGAGAATTGGGGCGGAGACGGGCGTGCATTAGGGCTAGCTCGCCTCACTAGCGACGCCTACCAAGAGGCACGAGCCATGACCCTAAAAAAAGGCGGGTCTCACGAAGTCGACTCGCTGGAACCCTCGTCTGTAACCTCCGCCAAGCATCGTCACCCGTTACGCCACTCCTCTGTCACTGATGCTTTATTAGGTCAGTTCAGCAGGCGGGAGAGCGACGAACACAGAGTGAAGCTAGACGTTATGGAGTACGTTGCTGGAGGCAGGACTAACACAGGTACTGTTCCAGACTCACACTACAACACCAGAGATCCACCACTGAAAGAGAGCGCCAGAGATTCACCACTGGAAGAGAGCACCAGAGATCCACCACTGGAAGAGAGCACCAGAAATCCACCACTGGAAGAGAGCACCAGAGATCCACTACTTAAAGAGAGCACCAGAGGTACCCTGCTACAGGTGGACGCAGATGCAACGCTGACACAGCTACGCTTTCGTGCAAAAATGGTGAACTCTGGAAATAGCGTCAAAAAAATTGAATTGCAAGAAATCTTTTCGGGGAATCATAAGGTGGACGACGATGACACGAGGTGGGAGTACACAGGCGAGGATGAACCTGCCAGATCTCTGGGTAATGGGCAGGAGGAGGAGAAGCAGGGGCAGGGACAGGAGGAGGAGGAGGAGGAGAAGCAGGAGCAGGGGCAGGAGGAGGACATTGAGATGGCGGGGAAAGTTTTACGAGATTTCGCGCAGCTTAATTTGGACGGTGTAATTCCTGTCACGAACAGCAGAAACGATTTTGAAAGTAAGGTGCACAGAGACGAGGTAAAAGATGCAAGGATTGTGAGAGGTTATGATAGAGTGAAGCTACAGCAGACAAAGGAGGGAGATGGAGGAGGAGGGCGTGACCACCAGCTCAGCGGAAACAAGAGAGGAAAAAAACGGAGACAAGTGGATGTGTTAGGAGGCAGCAGAAGGGAGGCTGGAGTAGTGGCTGGAGTTATGTCAGAGGCTACGCTGGTGAAAGTTAGCCTTGCTGACACATCAACCAACTCGCAGCGAACACAGCGAAGAGCTTTATTAACTGACAACACTCTTCCGGAGAATTTACGCAGATCGGGAGTCAAGGAGGTCAGAGTGGAGGTGGGGGAGACGCCTCACCCCCGCGTCGCCCCCGCCGTCACCGCTGACTTCCTACATTATTCCAACGTTGGGAAACCAACGGGGGAGACGTCCGGGGTGGGAGTAGCGGAAGCCGCCCCGGGGAAGGCGGTCACGCCCCTGAACCCGTTGATCCCGCCCACTCCACGGCGTGCACACGCAAGAACGCGGCGCCTACCCAGAGGTGAGGCAGCGGAACGCGCGGGGCAGACGACCTCAGACGCTGCGACAGGTGCGTCTCCGCCTACCTCGCCAACACTGCCTCCAGCACCACCGCTGTTACCATCACCAGCACCACCACTGTTACCATCACCAGTCTCCGCAGACGCCTCTTCCTTCAAAGCTCCATCATTGCAAGTGGTTAAGGAGGGAGGACGATTTTCCTCTGTCATTGATGATCATTCAGGTAGAGAGGACGAGTGGTCAGACTTGTCATCACCTCGCCTGTTACTCCGTGAGATGGAGGAGGAAAAAGAACAGGAGGAAGATACAGATGAAGAGGAGAGAGATGAGGAAAAGGAGGAGAGTAAAGATAGGAGAAAGCTTGAAAAAATAATGCCAAAGTCAGAAGAGAAAACATTGCTGAAGATGAAATTAAATCCGGAAACTTTACTGAGAAATGATCGCGAGAGAAAAGACAAAGGAATAATAGAAAAGTCCAGACTAGAGGTGACACAGAATAAAAAGAAACTGGAAGGAATAGACAAAGCGGCACAAACAGACAACATGGCCGGGGTCACGACCTTAAACCACGGCAGGGAGGAGACAAGGTACACACACACTGACTTGACCTCTAGAACCAGTGTACAAGGTGGCAAGAAGCAACGCACCAACACAAAGGTAGAGAGGAATGATACTGGTGGTGAGGGAGAGAAAGATGATACTGGCAGTGAAGGAGACAAGGATGATTCTAGTGAGGGAGAGAGGAATGATACAGGTGATGAGAAAGACGAGGATGATACAGGTGGTGAGGGAGAGAGGACTGATACTAGTGGTGAGGGAGAGGAGGAGGATGATGAGGTGGAGGCGGTGCAGGTTTCACACCAGTCCGTCCATCAGCAAGATGACTCTGCACACTTGCCAGTCAGAGACGCACAGCCGAATCTTGCACCAGATGGGGGAGCACCCATTAGACACTCAGATCAATTCGTACCAAGAAGAGGCTCAGGGCCAGGTGGAGCTCAGAGGAAGACGTCGACGCGCAGGCCCAAGAACTCTAAAGTTTACCCCACTGCGTCGCCTTCTGGAGTTTTCGACTATCAGCAATACAAGAAACTCGGCCGCCGTAAAATCTCCCCATCCTTGAGTTCCGAGTCTGGCCGAAGTATTGGAAATACAGCGAGGAGAGCTGGCCGTAATGGGGGTGATCGCGTAAGGGCAGCTTCCTCAGGTGCACACTACTCCAGAAGTGGTGATGGAATGGCTGCCAATCACACAACGCAAGATGGAATGGGAGGACCTCGTCATATATCAGAGAGGGCGAGAGGAAAGTCGCAGTTCGAGCCATCAGAACGCTTGCCTACCAGGAGGGAAGACGAATTAAGGCAGCTTGTAAGAGGTAAAGGCGCAGACAGCACATTGTGGCTACAAGAACGAGAACATCGTCAGCAGAAGAAGGTTACAGAGGTTGATAGGATGCCATCTCCCTACTTCGCCAGCACCCCAAGACGCCGTCCACCACTCTCAATGATCACAGAAGGACAGCGTGAACCAATCAGAGGCTCTGGCTACCAGACGGAGCTCAAGAACTATGGTAAGTACTATGCTCGAATTTTTTGTTTTTTGAATTACGATTACTCTTCACCCTTCCACTACCATCCACTCCACCCCTTCCACTGCCATCCACTCCACCCCTTTCACTACCATCCACTCTACCCCTTCCACTACCATCCACTCCACCCCTTTCACTACCATCCACTCTACCCCTTCCACTACCATCCACTCCACCCCTTCCACTGCCATCCACTCCACCCCTTCCACTGCCATCCACTCCACCCCTTCCACTACCATCCACTCCACCCCTTCCACTACCATCCACTCCACCCCTTCCACTACCATCCACTCCACCCCTTCCACTACCATCCACTCCACCCCTTCCACTACCATCCACTCCACCCCTTCCACTACCATCCACTCCACCCCTTCCACTACCATCCACTCCACCCCTTTCACTACCATCCACTCTACCCCTTCCACTACCATCCACTCCACCCCTTCCACTACCATCCACTCTACCCCTTCCTCTACCCCGCCCCTTGTATTCCACCCATGTAGACGAACTTCTCTCTCATACCGCAAATACTTAACTCACAGTCGTAATATAACAGTCTTTCTGTACATTTTAATACTATCAAGTCTCCACTTATCTGCATGATTAAAATGTAATTATATAATATAAATATATTATATTGAGACTCTGATCGCGGGTTCTATCCCCACCCGTGGTATGTTTTTTTTCACTCTTGAGCAGTGAAACGTTCCATAAATATACACTCAACGCTGCACACCCTCATTCAGCACTCAGACCGTCACTACACCTTGCACTCAGACCTTCACTACACCTTGCACTCAGACCTTCACTACACCTTGCACTCAGACCTTCACTACACCTTGCACTCAGACCTTCACTACACCTTGCACTCAGACCTTGGGTCTTCATCAAAGGAAAGCAGAGAAGCAGACACAAGGGCAATCTTCAGATTTAAGATGTGACTCATTTGGGTCTGCAGCTTCAACAATTTCTCTTCTCCCTCTCCTCTCCTCTCCCTCCCTCCCTCCCTCCATCTTTGTCTCTCCCTCTCTCCTCTCTCCTTCCAACCTTGTCTCTCCCTCTCTCTCCCCCTCCTCCCTTTCGTCTCTGCTGCCTTTTTTTTCTGGCGTGTCTTTCAACCTCATCCTCTCCCTCTGTTCTATCCTCTCTCTCTCTCTCTCTCTCTCTCTCTCTCTCTCTCTCTCTCTCTCTCTCTCTCTCTCTCTCTCTCTCTCTCTCTCTCTCTCTCTCTCTCTCCCCTCCCCCCTCCCCCCTCCCTCCCTCCCTTTTCACAGTCCCTCTGCACCCTCTTCCTTCCCTCTCCCTCCCTCTCTCTTCTCCTTCCCTCCTCCTTCCCTTCCCTCTCCCTCCCTCCCTCCCTCTTCTCCTTCCCGACAAGGAGATGGCTGAAAATATTGATTACCTGGAGCGTGTCACAAGACGAGGTGTGGTAGTCATCGTCCAAGACACACGAACTGGCTCTCTCCCTCTCTCTCTCTCTCTCTCTCTGTCTCCTCTCTCTCTCCTCTCTCTCTCTACTCTCTCTCTCTCTCTCTCTCTCATCGTTTTTCCTGGAGACTTTAAATTCTCATATCCCTCCTGTTTCCTCATTTGTCCTTTGTTCCTCATTCTCCCTTCCATTGCTCGGACACACTTATCTTTCCTTTCCTCAACTCTCCTCATTTTCCCTTTTCCCTCCCTTTATTCTCGTTATTCTCTCGTTTCTATGTACCATTTATCTTATTTATCTCACGTTCTCCCGTCTTATCCCTATTTCTCCGACACATCACAACAAAGTTTGAGTTGGTTACAGGAAGCTCGAGTGGAATCTTTTATATCTAAAATTGTCTACAATATAATCTAAATTTTTTAATGCGTATTCAGTGAATACACATCACCTATCATACCTATTCCTAAAACTGTGTAAGAAGATCGCCCCCATCTTGTTCCTCATCCTTATATCAGATATAGATATGTAATCCACAGCACCGTGTCATCCTTTGCAGACGATACTAGGATCTGCATCAGACTGCCATCTATTGAGGACACGGTTAACCTTCAAGAATATATAAAACAAGTTTTCCAGTGGGCAACGGTAAACAATATGATGTTCAATGAGGACAAATTCCAACTACTCCGTTATGGAAAACTGGAGGGGATAATAACTAGAACAGAGTATACTACAAGCTCTGATCATACAATAAAGCGAAAAAATAATGTGAGGGACCTGGGAGTAGTAATGTCTGAGGATCTCACTTTCAAGGATCACAACAGTGCCACGATCACAGTGGATAATGAGAACGTTCAAAACAAAAGCTGCCAAGCCAGTGTTGATCCTTTTCAAATCACTTGTTCTCTCTAGGCTGGAATACTGCTGTACATTAACATCTCAGTTCAAAGCAGATGAAATTGCAGATCTACAGAGTGTACAGAGAACCTTCACTGCACATATAAGTTCCATCAAACACCTTAACTACTGGGAACGCTTGGAAGCACTTGGAACGCAGGAGAGAGAGATACATCATAATCTACACTTGGAAATTCCTAGAAGGAATAGTCCCGAATCTGCACACGAAAGTAAAAGACTGGGCAGGCAGTGCAAAATACCCCAATGAAAAGTAGGGGCACCATTGGTACACTAAGAGATAACATAAGTGTCCGGGGCCCAAGACTGTTCAACAGCCTCCCACCAAGCATAAGGGGAATTACCAATAGACCCCTGGCTGCCTTCAAGAGGGAGCTGGACAGATACTTAAAGTCGGTGCCGGATCAGCTGAGCTGTGGTTCGTACGTTGGACTACGTGCGGCCAGCAGTAACAGCTTAGTTGATCAGGCCCTGATCCACCGGGAGGGCTGGTCGTGGACCGGGCCGTGGGGGCGTTGATCCCCGGAATAACCTCCAGGTAGACTCCTGCACCTCCACAAGCAGCTTATGGTACTTCCTGCTGCCCTATGACTGGAAATGTAGACTTTGCGAAGAACGGATTTATAAGAGATAACAGCAGAGGATAAGAGAACTGAGATAAGAGTTGTCAAGTAGCATCCATTATACAAAATTGCGAATGAGAGATGAAAGATGGATAACCACACGGGGAGTTGAATAGTTACTCTCGTCCCAGTTGTTAAATAGAGCTAAGAAAATGGGGAAAGTTGATAAGACACATGTGCAACACTTGAGTATCTTTATTGTGGAAACGTATCGCCACACAGTGGCTTCATCAGTCCAGTGCAAAGAAGGTGAAGATCAGAAGGAATTGGAGGTAATCAGTCCCTCAGCCTGGAGTCGATGTAATCAGTCCATCAATCTTGAAAGTTGTAAAGCTATAAGGATACATAAATTAAGCAAGATCCTACAGAGGAGAATATTGTGAAAATGATCTTTTATATAAACATTGCAGAGAGAGAGAGAGAGAGAGAGAGAGCGAGAGCTACGTATGTTGCTAGCTTCCATCTACGTTCCTACTTCACGTATTTCACCGTTTTTTTCCTGACTCTTTATTCCTGTGGTGTATCGTAATTATGTCTACTTACATCGTCTTTTCTTTTAGTGTCAAGTTTAGTTCTTCGTCACTATATAGCACAAACCCTCCGGTTTGGCCCTAGTCTGGCTGCAAACCTATAGGTTTTTTTTTCGGTCTATGAGCGTGAGAAATGGGCTGTGAGAGTGTTGGATATTCTAGGATGGGGATTTATAGGTTTACACACCTGATGCATTTGTTACTGAGGTTCTTGAAGGCTCTTCTGTGATTGGCGAACCATTGATATTATACGGTTTATTTGCTCTCCAGCAATATATACGATAGAGTCGGAAACAGGCGATATTAACAATTCAGAACAAGCCACATGGGGATGGAAATCTTTAGCTCTAGATCTTTCGCATTCTCGTGCATCGTCAGGAGCTATGTACGCTTGCAAGACAGCAACAGATATGAGTGAAAGTTCTCTGAGGCAAGACAGAAGGTATCAGTGACGGCCCACGACGCATGAGAGTGCGAAATATGAAATATCTAGCGCTAAAGATCTCTATCCCCATGTGGCTTGTTCTGCATGCAACCTTTATGGAACAACACACACTGCACATCCTAAACCAGTACGGTTTTAGCACTGGAAGATTATGATTGTCACAACTGCTATACCGCTATGACAAAATTATGAAGGCGTTGGAAGAAAACCAAAATATAGAAATATCACAGATTTTTCAGTGGCGTTTAACAAATGTGATTGTGGGATAATTGTACACAAAATGAGGGTCATAGGCAATACAGGGAAGGTAGGCGGATAGATTTTTCAAGTTTCTAACATACACAACACAGAGTACTAGTAGGATTAAACAGGTCGAAATCCAGCATCATCGAGGTAGAAAGCTCAGTTCCCTAAGGCACTGTCCTGGCACCTGTGCTGTTTCTCATCCTCATAGCAGACAGATAAAAACACCTTTCACAGTTTTGTATCATCATTTGCCCTTGACGCTAAAATAAGCATGACAGTCACTTTGGTAGAAGACACTGAAAAATTGCAGGAAGATATAAGCAGGGGTGTCCAGTGGACAGTGAAGAACAACATGACGTTCAGTGGTGATAAGTTCCAACTGCTTAGGTATGGAAAGAATGAAGAATTCTCAAGGGACACTGAATACAAAACTTAAGAGGATCAAAAAAATACGAAAGGAACTCATGAAGGACTTGGGAATAATTATCTGACGTTTCTTTCAAAGAACACAGTAAGGCAAATGTCACGACAATTAGGAAGATGACGGGGTGGATAATGAGAACTTCTAAAACAAAGGTAATAGTGCCAATGGAGACACTTTACAAATGTTCTCTCGTTTAGAATATTGTTCAGTGTTGAGGGCTCCATTCAGGCCAGGAGAGATATCGAGGATGGAACAGATACGGAGATCGTTTATGGCCTGCGTAGACCCAGTAAAGCATTTAAAGTATACTAGGAAAGCAATAAAGTCGTAAATATGTACTCACTGGAGCGGAGGAGAGATATATTTGATAATATATACCTGGAAAGTACTTGAGGGTGTTCCAAATCTGCACACTTCCATAAAATACTGGAGTAAAAGATATGGTAGGAAATGCAAAATAAACCCAGAGAAACGCCGAGGTGCGGTGGGCACAATAAAGGAACACTGTATCAACATTCGTGGCCCCAGATTGTTCAACATCTTACCAGAAGATATCGGAAGCACTGCTGGAACAAGTGTAGAAGTGAAGTCTTCAAGAGGAAACTGGACAAGTATCTTCAGGTGCCAGATAACCAGGTTATGATGGATATGTGGCTTAGCAGGCCACCAGCAGTAACAGCTACGAGTTTGATCCCCTACCTAGCCGCAGTGTATTATTGCTTAAATACCACTTGTTCGTAGTTGTCCCAGTGGGATCAGAGACCTTGGGATCATGGGGAACAAACGCCACACGTTTCCTTAAAGAACTGGGTTCCAGACTCATCGACACCACCAGGGACCCGAGGGCAGCCACTTTCATGTTCCAGCGCCTCAGCGTGACCATCCTGAGGGGAAATTTCTTCCTACATACTGGGCTCGCGTCCGGCTTCAGAAGAGCTGCAGGAGATTCATAATTTTTGATATATTGTACCAGTGTATTCATGTTTGTGTTTTTTTTTTGTTAATGTATTGTCTATAAATAAAGTTCATATAAAATATAGAATATAGGGTATGGTAGGAGAAAATATTTAAACAGCTCCGGGGAGAACCTTGAGTTTTCCCTGAAGTACGTTTATTCTCCTCTCTGAGGATGAGGGTCCCCAGGCCACTGTGACTAGCCGAAGATTAGAACCCATGAAGTTTTGGCCCACCTCATGGTGAGCGAAAATCACACATGACGCTCTAACCCACGGGACCACGCAATCCTACAAGAATGATGCACCCAGCAGAGCTAGGTGTTTTACCGTCATCCGAGGGCATACGGTGGTGTGAGTGCCTTTCAGCTAATTTCATTCTGCTCCCCGTTTGGTGTACTAACCTCACGAGCAGTAATTGTAACCACGAACTAGTGATATTAATCAATAACACTGCGACTAGCCGAGGATTCGAACCCATGTCGTTTTCGCCGACCTTATGGTGGGCCAAAACGACATGGGTTCGAATCCTCGTGTGTGTGTGTCGTGGAGAATAAGTAAAACTGGCCATTAAGCAAGAATCGTTTAAAATTAAGTCCTTTCTAAAATTTTCTCTTATACATTTAAAGATATATTTTTTAATTTATGTTAATGTAAAAATTAATAATTTTGTATCAAAAGAACCTTAGAAAACTTACTTAACCTTATTATAATAAACGCAGTTTAATTTAGCTTAATCCAACTAAATATATTTTAGATAAGTTTACAATAATTTAATAATAAACACAATGAAATGTGTTTTTTTCGTTAGGTTTGTGTATGCAAAATTATTGCATACACAAATTTTCGCTTGCCTTATTCGGCAAGAAGAGCGTTGCTATTTAAACCAAAATCACAAGTTTTACTTATTCGGCACGAGAGAGACGCGCGCGCGCGCGCACACACACACACACACACACACACACACACACACACACACACACACACACACACACACACACTATATCTACCCTCCTTTCTCTCTCCTCGTTTCTCCCCCTGTCATTTGTCCTCAGTCCACTTCTTTATACTTCCCCCTCTCCTCTGCACAATACTACTGCTGGTTATCACATTATACCTGGTATATCCTGGATATACGACTATATTATACCTAATCAAGGGAACAGGAGCGTCGTCTCCCTGGAACATAATTAATGGCTGGTATAAGAATGAGATTTATACGCTATTTAAAAGTCCACAGAAAGTGTCATATTTTGCGGTTCTTTATATGTGTGTGTACTCACCTAATTATGGTTGCAGGGGTCGAGACTCAGCTCCTGGCCTCGCCTCTTCACTGAGTGCTACTAGGTCCTCTCTCTCCCTGCTCCATGAGCTTTATCATACCTCATCTTAGAGCTATGTATGGTTCCTGCCTCTACCACCTCATTTGCTAGGCTATTCCACTTCCTAACTACTCTATGACTGAAGAAATACTTCCTAACATCCCGTTGATTCATCTGGGTCTTCAACTTCCCATTGTGACCCCTTGTTTCTGTGTCCCATCTCTGGAACATCCTGTCTCTGTCCACCTTGTTTATTCCACGCAGTATTTTGTATGTCGTTATCATGTCTGCCCTAACCCTCCTGTCCTCCTGTGTGTATGTGTGTGTGTGTGTGCGCGCGCGCACGCACAACTAATATTTCCTCACTCCAAAATAGCCTCACAAATTTCATGGACATGTTAACACACGTGTGGGGGTGGGGGGGGGTGGAATCAGTACTGCATGGGGTTGGAGTTATTACTGTAGGGGGGTTGGTGTTTTATTGCTGGAGAGGGGCTGAAGTTATCACTGTAGGGGGAGGAAGTTATTACTGTAGGGGGATAAAGCTATTACTGTAGGGGGTCTGGAGTCATTACTGTAGGGGGCTGGAGTTATTACTGTAGGGAGTCTGAAGTTATTAGTGTAAGGGGGCCGTATCATGTACTACTTTATAAAGAAGGAAGTGCCAGGATGAGTGTTCATGTCAGCTACATGATCTGTGTGACCTTCAGAGGTAATGGCCGGGTTGTCGACGGTCTCCGTCCTGCCTGCACTCCTCAACATTGATTCGTATTTGTCTGTTTAATATTTCGCTCATTTCTTTTTCCATCGTTGGTGTATGAACCTCCTGTGATTAATGGTCCAGTTCTAGAGGGAGTTGTTAACTTGGATTTGGACAAATGTGAAGAAAAATTTGGGGTTTCTTGCAGTATCCTGGACAGGTGTTCGTATTGTCCTTTTTCGTGTCTTCCGTCTGGTATGAAAAAGCTGGTTGTGTTTTCCTGTCCTACTCCACAAAGGCAATTAGTTTCGATCCCTTTTGAATCAAACCTAATTGTCCCATTCTCCAGGCGCGCTCTGGCCCGTAGTGGTTAATATTTCGTCTGATATGACCCCTAGTTTACCTGGAGTTTACCTGGGGAGGGTTTCGGGGGTCGATGCCTCCGCGGCTCTGTCTGAGACCAGGCCTTATGGTGGATCAGGGTCTGATTAACCAGGTTGTTACTGCTGGCCGCCCGCAAACTGATGTACGAACCACGGCCCGGTTGCTCAGGTTAATATTTCGTCTGATATGAACCCCTAGTGGTTAATATTTCGTCTGGTATGACAGTTGAAGTTTTTGTTATATATCTGTAATCTCTTAGCTAAGATTATCTTCCCCTCCTGCTTATGATTGTAATAATTTCCTTCACTGTCACATATTCCCCTTTCTTTTTAAGCATTTCGATAACCCATTTTATTCCGTACATTATTTTACACTATTTGATCTACTCTTGGGTTTTCTGAATTGTAACGTGTTTAATACAGACTTGTATGATTCTGTATTAACATTTCCAAGTACTGGTGAGGGAGGAAATAGGATAAGTGTCTACACTTATCCAATGTATCTTTCTCGTAGTTCTCGTACAGTAAATGAAAATCTGACTGCCTCTTACATGTCAGAGGAGAGCTAATGGCATACTGGAAGCAGGAGGTGGAGAGGAGGGGGTATGTTACTGCTTGGAAGGAGAGTCACCTTCTATTAATATGTAAGACAACTGTCCTGATGTTGTTTCTCTTCTTTGTCTCTTCTCACCACTAACACCTTGTTCTGGCTCACTGGTTCTTTGTCTCGCTAAAAAGCTGTCCAGTGAGGTTTGTTTCAGGCTCCATTTTAACACTCTTCTAAATTGAGACATTACACTGTCATGTTAGAGAGACGGATGGCCACTGCTTTGTCTGGATGGTATTTTTTCAGTAAACTCTTGCACACATTTCCTTGACAAGTGCAATGGGCACATCATCCTTTTCCTCCTCTCCTTCTGAAGACAGCTCCTCCGCTGCAATCTATTGCTGCTCCTTCTGAAGGTCTACAAGTTCTTCTGTGGTGAGTTCAGTTTTGTGCTCCTCCACCAGGGACACAGTATCCTCTACCGGCTTATGCTCATCTTCTAAGCCTTCAAAATCCCTGGCTACCACAAAGTCAGTCCACAATTTCTTCCATGCTGACTCTATGGTCCTGGAAGACGCATTCCCCCAGGCTTTGTCTATAAGCCTCAAGCAGGTGAGGATATTGAAATGGTCCTTCCAGAACTCCCTGAGGGTTAAATTTGTTTCTGAAGTAATTTCAAAGCACCTTTCAAAAAGTTCTTTGCTATAGAGTTTCTTGAAGTTAGAAATGACCACAGTTATAAAACTGGACTCCTCCAGCAACTCACTTTCCAAGCTTGGAGGGTGAGCAGGAGCATTATCCATAAGTAAAAGGGCCCTGAGTGGCAGTTTTTTAATGAGGTAGTTTTTGACAGGAGTAAAGACCTCATGAACTCAATAAAAATTTATCTTGTTATCGAAGCTTTCATGTTGGCCCTCCACATTACAGCCAATTTGTTTTTCATAACATTGTTCTTAAAAACTCGTGGATTTTCCAAATGAAAAACACATTACCACACAGTAACAGAGTGGGCCTGTCTTTCATTGGCTTGTGTCCTGGCATTCAATTTTCCTCTTTGGTTATATAGGTCCTCCTGGGCATTTTCTTCCAGAAGAGACCTGTCTCATCACACTTGTTCGGGGACAAACCCCTCAGCCTCTACATACTCTTGGAATTCAGTAACATACTTTTCAACAGCCACTTTGCCAGCACTAGCAGCCTACCCATGCCTAGCCACACTATGAATGCCACTTCTTTTCTTAAAATTATCAAACCAACACCTGTTAGCCTTGAAGGATTGAGTTTCAGCACTTGTTCCAGTTTTTTTCAGGTCATTATGCAACTGCCTCGCATTTTTCACAAATAATACACTCTGAAACACTATCATCGTGTAACTTTTTTCGTTTATCAAAATCAATAAGAGTTGTTCAACATAAAAAATTTGTGGCCTTTGCTTTGATATCACTTTCACAACTTTTGCGAGGTCAGCTGCTTAATTTTTTCCCTTTGGTCCAGTATCATGCTAATGGTAGACTCTGATTTACCGAAAAGTTTTGCTATATCAACCACGCAGAGCCTGTCTTCTTTATACTTTCTAATAACTTCTTAAACTCAGCAGTGCTATTACAACTTTTCTTTTCGCTTTCATCTCTTTATCCTTCTTTGGACCCATGATGGCTTATCTCTCAATGAAAAAAAATGTACAAAAACTGCAAAATAACAAAAACAAAAACAACAAATCACAAGATGGACAACAAAAGCTTAAGCATTTTGTGAGTTTGTGACCTGAGCCGTTCGCGTTGTTGGTCGACAACCAAGAGAACATACGAAAACCAGGACATTATTTCTCGAATTCCTCGTTTGAAAATCAATTTGACATGGTAATGCCGTCGTCAACTGAAGTTCCACTAAAATTTGTAACTGAAAAATGTACTGCAAAGTATATAAATAAATTTCGTGATAGTCTAAATTAAACAGTTTTGTGAACACTGTAAATTAAGTTGCTTTGATTTTTTTAATAAAACTGAAGCAATTTTTAATGTAAATAATGTAATTCTTTATTGCTATTGAGGCTTACGGAAAAAAGAGTAAAAAATATATAATATAAAGTTTGTAAATTAAAAGTTTGAGCAGTGAGGGTAATAATGTTAGGTATCCTGGGATGCTTCCTTCCTGCCTGCCTTCCTGCCTGCCTTCCTTCCTGTCTGCCTTCCTGCCTGCCTGCCTTCCTGCCTGCCTTCCTTCCTGCCTGCCTGCCTTCCTGCCTGCCTTCCTTCCTGCCTGCCTTCCTGCCTGCCTGCCTTCCTTCCTGTCTGCCTTCCTGCCTGCCTGCCTTCCTGCCTGCCTTCCTTCCTGTCTGCCTTCCTTCCTGTCTGCCTTCCTTCCTGTCTGCCTTCCTGCCTGCCTGCCTTCCTTCCTGCCTGCCTTCCTTCCTGTCTGCCTTCCTTCCTGTCTGCCTTCCTGCCTGCCTGCCTTCCTTCCTGTCTGCCTTCCTGCCTGCCTGCCTGCCTGCCTGCCTGCCTGCCTGCCTGCCTTCCTTCCTTCCTGTCTGCCTTCCTTCCTGTCTGCCTTCCTTCCTGCCTGCCTTCCTTCCTGTCTGCCTTCCTTCCTGTCTGCCTTCCTTAATGTCTGCCTTCCTGCCTGCCCTCCTGCCTGCCTGCCTTCCTTCCTGCCTGCCTTCCTTCCTGCCTTCCTGCCTGCCTGCCTTCCTGCCTGCCTGCCTTTCTTCCTGCCTGCCTTCCTGCCTGCCTTCCTTTCTGCCTGCCTGCCTTCCTGCCTGCCTGCCTGCCTTCCTGCCTGCCTGCCTTCCTGCCTGCCTTCCTTCCTGCCTGCCTGCCTTCCTTCCTGCCTTCCTGCCTGCCTTCCTTTCTGCCTGCCTTCCTGCCTGCCTGCCTGCCTGCCTTCCTTCCTGCCTGCCTTCCTTCCTGCCTTCCTTTCTGCCTGCCTTCCTGCCTACCTTCCTTCCTGCCTGCCTTCCTTTCTGCCTGCCTTCCTGCCTGCCTTCCTTCCTTCCTTCCTTCCTTCCTGCCTGCCTTCCTTCCTTCCTGCCTGCCTTCCTGCCTGCCTTCCTGCCTTCCTTCCTGCCTTCCTTCCTGCCTTCCTGCCTGCCTTCCTTCCTGCCTTCCTTCCTGCCTTCCTTCCTGCCTTCCTTCCTGCCTGCCTTCCTGCCTGCCTTCCTGCCTGCCTTCCTGCCTGCCTGCCTTCCTTCCTGCCTGCCTTCCCTCCTGCCTGGCTTCCTTCCTGCCTTTCTGCCTTCCTGCCTGGCTTCCTTCCTGCCTTTCTGCTTGGCTTCCTTCCTGCCTTTCTGCCTGACTTCCTTCCTGCCTTTCTGCCTGGCTTCCTTCCTGCTTTTCTGCCTGGCTTCCTTCCTGCCTGGCTTCCTTCCTGCCTTTCTGCCTGGCTTCCTTCCTGCCTTTCTGCCTGGCTTCCTTCCTGCCTTTCTGCCTGGCTTCCTTCCTGCCTGGTTTCCTTCCTGCCTGGCTTCCTGCCTTTCTGCCTGGTTTCCTTCCTGCCTGGCTTCCTGCCTTTCTGCCTGGCTTCCTTCCTGCCTGGCTTCCTGCCTTTCTGCCTGGCTTCCTTCCTGCCTTTCTGCCTGGCTTCCTTCCTGCCTTTCTGCCTGCTTTCCTTCCTGCCTTTCTGCCTGCCTTCCTTCCTGCCTGCCTTCCTTCCTGCCTGCCTTCCTTCCTGCCTTTCTGCCTGGCTTCCTTCCTGCCTTTCTGCCTGGCTTCCTTCCTGTCTGGTTTCCTTCCTGCCTGGCTTCCTTCCTGCCTTTCTGCCTGGCTTCCTTCCTGCCTTTCTGCCTGGCTTCCTTCCTGCCTTTCTGCCTGGCTTCCTTCCTGCCTTTCTGCCTGGCTTCCTTCCTGCCTTTCTGCCTGGCTTCCTTCCTGCCTTTCTGCCTGGCTTCCTTCCTGCCTTTCTGCCTGGCTTCCTTCCTGCCTTTCTGCCTGCCTGCCTTCCTTCCTTCCATTCCTTCCCTCCTTTTTTACTACCTTTCTTTCCCTTCATTTCTTCCTTGCTATCTCTTCATCCCCTTTACTTTCCTCCCTAAAGTTTCTCCCCTCCCTCCCTTCCTTAACTCTCCCTCCCTCCCCCTCTCCCCCTCTCCCCCTCTCCCCCTCACCAACATCCATAACATGTGTTACTAAATATGCTTTTCCCTCCCCTCCACCAACAGTGGTGGTGCTTGGTACAGTGGCCTCCCCTCCACCAACAGTGGTGGTGCTTGGTACAGTGGCCTCCCCTCCACCAACAGTGGTGGTGCTTGGTACAGTGGCCTCCCCTCCACCAACAGTGGTGGTGCTTGGTACAGTGGCCTCCCCTCCACCAACAGTGGTGGTGCTTGGTACAGTGGCCTCCCCTCCACCAACAGTGGTGGTGCTTGGTACAGTGGCCTCCCCTCCACCAACAGTGGTGGTGCTTGGTACAGTGGCCTCCCCTCCACCAACAGTGGTGGTGCTTGGTACAGTGGCCTCCCCTCCACCAACAGTGGTGGTGCTTGGTACAGTGGCCTCCCCTCCACCAACAGTGGTGGTGCTTGGTACAGTGGCCTCCCCTCCACCAACAGTGGTGGTGCTTGTTACAGTGGCCTCCCCTCCACCAACAGTGGTGGTGCTTGGTACAGTGGCCTCCCCTCCACCAACAGTGGTGGTGCTTGGTACAGTGGCCTCCCCTCCACCAACAGTGGTGGTGCTTGGTACAGTGGCCTCCCCTCCACCAACAGTGGTGGTGCTTGGTATAGTGGCCTTCCCTCCACCAACAGTGGTGGTGCTTGGTACAGTGGCCTCCCCTCCACCAACAGTGGTGGTGCTTGGTACAGTGGCCTCCCCTCCACCAACAGTGGTGGTGCTTGGTACAGTGGCCTCCCCTCCACCAACAGTGGTGGTGCTTGGTATAGTGGCCTTCCCTCCACCAACAGTGGTGGTGCTTGCTACAGTGGCCTCCCCTCCACCAACAGTGGTGGTGCTTGGTACAGTGGCCTCCCCTCCACCAACAGTGGTGGTGCTTGGTACAGTGGCCTCCCCTCCACCAACAGTGGTGGTGCTTGGTACAGTGGCCTCCCCTCCACCAACAGTGGTGGTGCTTGGTACAGTGGCCTTTCCTCCACCAACAGTGGTGGTGCTTGGTACAGTGGCCTCCCCTCCATCAACAGTGGTGGTGCTTGGTACAGTGGCCTCCCCTCCACCAACAGTGGTGGTGCTTGGTACAGTGGCCTCCCCTCCACCAACAGTGGTGGTGCTTGGTACAGTGGCCTCCCCTCCACCAACAGTGGTGGTGCTTGGTACAGTGGCCTCCCCTCCACCAACAGTGGTGGTGCTTGGTACAGTGGCCTCCCCTCCACCAACAGTTGTGGTGCTTGTTACAGTGGCCTCCCCTCCACCAACAGTGGTGGTGCTTGGTACAGTGGCCTCCCCTCCACCAACAGTGGTGGTGCTTGGTACAGTGGCCTCCCCTCCACCAACAGTGGTGGTGCTTAGTACAGTGGCCTCCCCTCCACCAACAGTGGTGGTGCTTGATACAGTGACCTCCCCTCCAACAGTGGTGGTGCTTGGTACAGTGGCCTCCCCTCCACCAACAGTGGTGGTGCTTGGTACAGTGGCCTCCCCTCCACCAACAGTGGTGGTGCTTGATACAGTGGCCTCCCCTCCACCAACAGTGGTGGTGCTTGGTACAGTGGCCTCCCCTCCACCAACAGTGGTGGTGCTTGGTACAGTGGCCTCCCCTCCACCAACAGTGGTGGTGCTTGCTACAGTGGCCTCCCCTCTACCAACAGTGGTGGTGCTTGGTACAGTGGCCTCCCCTCCACCAACAGTGGTGGTGCTTGGTACAGTGGCCTCCCCTCCACCAACAGTGGTGGTGCTTGGTACAGTGGCCTCCCCTCCACCAACAGTGGTGGTGCTTGTTACAGTGGCCTCCCCTCCACCAACAGTGGTGGTGCTTGCTACAGTGGCCTCCCCTCCACCAACAGTGGTGGTGCTTGTTACAGTGGCCTCCCCTCCACCAACAGTGGTGGTGCTTGTTACAGTGGCCTCCCCTCCACCAACAGTGGTGGTGCTTGGTACAGTGGCCTCCCCTCCACCAACAGTGGTGGTGCTTGTTACAGTGGCCTCCCCTCCACCAACAGTGGTGGTGCTTGCTACAGTGGCGCGCCACAGCCTGAGTTCTTGTTGATAATATTGCTTATTTATCAAATGCAAATGTGCATGTGCAATCATCAGCTGAGCTGCAGTTGTTGCAGGTGCTGTTATTGGTACTGGTATTGCAGATGCTGTTACTGTTGCAGGTGGTATCTGTTGCAGGTGCTGTTACTGTTGCAGGTGGTATCTGTTGCAGGTGCTGTTACTGTTGCAGGTGGTATCTGTTGCAGGTGCTGTTGCTTGTTGTGTTGCTTATGCTGTTGCTGGTGTTGCAATTGCTGCTAGTCTAGCTGGTGCTGTTGCTGCTACCGTCATGCTGTGACTTACGTATGTTGTAGCAACATCAACAAACAGATGTATGTTGATGTTGCTACAGCATAACTGTACACAGTGTTGCTTCACGTTGTGTAAAACGTCACTAGCACACGGTTCAGTGCATGTATTAAGGGGAACGTCTCGCCACGAGTGTCATCAGTGCTAAATCATTAAGACTGGCGAAACCAAGCTTGGCGAAATGTTTAATATCCTGAGCTCTATCCAAGTTTAGCTTTTCACTGTTTGTTATTACCGTTATACAGTTAACCTGACGCCATCTTGTACGTTCTTGAGGGTGGAAACCCGTTTCGTACGTTCTTGGGGGGACCGTCTCGTGCGTTCTCAAGAGTCCCCTCGCTTGGATCCCCAGATCTGTGTAATGTTGGGTGCTGGGACCGGCTTAGCAGGGGATAGGGAAGACGAGGGAGGGAGAGGTTGATGGAAGAGCTAAGAGGGAGAAGATTGTGTGAGAGGGAGGGGTATGTGAGAGTGGAAGAGAGAGAGAGAGAGAGAGAGAGAGAGAGAGAGAGAGAGAGAATAGAGAATAGAGAGTAGGGTATATATGCTTCAAGTGTGAATTGAACAGAGGGAATACTCTCTCTCTCTCTCTCTCTCTCTCTCTCTCTCTCTCTCTCTCTCTCTCTCTCTCTCTCTCTCTCTCTCTCTCACACACACACACACACACGCACACACACACACACACACACACACAGTCTCCGTGTGCAGTATGTATCACTCTTAATTGTATTAAATTACACATATACCGACTCCTTGCTTAATAAGACACGTGTGCAGGTCGTGGGTATTTTTACTGGTGACACGCTTTACACACGTAACAAGCCTTATCAACACATAAACGACACTGACGATAATGGGAAGAGGAGGAGGTGAAGAGGGAGGGTAGGGAAGAGAAGACGAGAGGAGATAAATGGAGTGAAAGTATGGGATGCAGGATTAGAAATTGATGAGGGGCTGAAGGTGGGAGTGACATGAGAGAGAGAAGGCAAGCAGGTCAACCAGGCTGTGATGGATATGTGGGGCAGTAGGCCTCCAGCAGCAACAGCCTGGTTGACTAGGCAAGCTTGGCCCATGGCCGGGCTCCGAGAGTAGAAAGACTATCGAAACTCGTCAGAGGTATGTCAAAAGTAAAGGTAACCAGGCAGACACACACATATGAAAGCAAAAGACTTGGCAGACGGTACAAAATACCTCCATTGAACAGTAAGAGCGCTGTGGGTACACTAAACGGTAAGACAATAAATGTAAAGGGACCAAGCCTCTTCAACACCCTCCTTTCACACATAAGGGCGTTACCAACAGACCCCTGGCTGTCCTCGAGAGAGAACTGGACTAGGTCCTCAAGTTAGTTCCTGGTCAGCCAGGCTGTGGTGTATATGTTAGACTGCGTGTGGCTGGCATCAGTAGCTCGGTTGGTAGCGCACTCACCTCACACACTGAGTGTCCGTGGTTCGATGCCCGGTACGGGTGGAAACATTGGGCGTGTTTCCTAAAGACGCTTGCTGTCCCTGGTCACCTATCAGCAAGTAGGTACCTGGGTGTTAGTTGACTGGTGTGGGTCGCATCCTGGGGGACAAAATTAACCTAAGTTGCGGGAAATGCTCTGCATAACCAAGGACTTTCAAGTATATCATTGATGTCAACTATGATCTGTATAAGTTGTATCATGTACTTGTAGAAATAAAGATTATTATTATTATTAATTGATGAGGTCATCAACTAGAGCCTGGTCTGGGACCGGGTGGCGGTCAGTACCAGGTTCATTAAGGTGATTTTCGTTGATAATGTTTGTAGTTCCACTTTAACCCTTAACAGAGGTTCAAGTCTCATTTCGGTATATTATTACTGAGAAGTACGAGTCTTCAGTCATGTATACTTCCTTCAGTATTTTTATCTTGATTACTTATTTGTATATATTTGATTCTGCTGGGTTAGGCTCCGGCTCTGGGCCCCGTCTCAACATAGAACTGGCTTGAACATGACTTTCGTGTTGTCTGGCACCTCCACAGTGCCGCTGTCCAGCCCAGTCCACTACCTCCAGGTAGGTTACCTGGAGGTTATTCCGGGGATCAACGCCCCCGCGGCCCGGTCCATGACCAGGCCTCCCGATGGATCAGGGCCTGATCAACTAGGCTGTTACTGCTGGCCGCACGCAGTCCAACGTACGAGCCACAGCCCGGCTGATCCGGCACTGACTTTAGGTATCTGTCCAGCTCTCTCTTGAAGGCAGCCAGGGGCTTATTGGCAATTCCCCTAATGCTTGATGGGAGGCTGTTGAACAGTTTTGGGCCCCGGACACTTGTGGTGTTTTCCCTTAGTGTACCAATGGCGCCCCTACTTTTTATTGGGGGCATTTTGCATCGCCTGCCCAGTCTTTTACTTTCGTAGGGAGTGATTTCTGTGTGCAGATTTGGGACCATTCCTTCCAAGATTTTCCAAGTGTAGATTATGATATATCTCTCCCTCCTGCGTTCCAACGAGTACAAGTCAAGTGCTTCCAAGCGTTCCCAGTAGTTAAGGCGCTTGACAGAACTTATACGTGCAGTAAAGGATCTCTGTACACTCTCTAGATCTGCGATTTCACCTGCTTTGAATGGAGATGTTAATGTCCAGCAGTATTCCAGCTTAGAGAGAACAAGTGATTTGAAAAGGATCATCATTGGCTTGGCATCTCTCGTTTTGAAAGTTCTCATTATCCATCCTATCATTTTCTTTGCACGTGCGATCGTGGCACTGTTGTGATCCTTGAAAGTGAGATCCTCAGACATTACTACTCCCAGGTCCCTTACATTATTTTTCCGCTCTATTGTATGGCCGGAGTCAGTAGTATACTCTGTTCTAGTTATTATCTCCTCCAGTTTTCCATAACGGAGTAGTTGGAATTTGTCCTCATTGAACATCATATTGTTTACCGTTGCCCACTGGAAAACTTTGTTTATATCTTCTTGGAGGTTAACCGCGTCCTCAGCAGATGACAGCCTCATGCAGATCCTAGTATCATCCGCAAAGGATGATACGGTGCTGTGGTGTATATATCTGTTTATGTCTGATATGAGGATATGGAATAAGATGGGGGCGAGTAATGTGCCTTGTGGAACAGAGCTCTTCACTATGGCAGCCTCCGATTTAACTCTGTTGACCACTACTCTTTGTGTTCGATTTGTTAGGAAGTTGAAGATCCATCTCCCCACTTTCCCAGTTATTCCTTTAGCACGTATTTTATGGGCTATTACGCCATGACCGCATTTGTCAAATGCTTTTGCAAAGTCTGTGTATATTACATCTGCATTCTGATTTTCTTCCAGTGCATCCAAGGCCATGTCATAGTGATCCAGTAGTTGTGAGAGGCAGGAGCGACCTGCCCTGAACCCATGTTGCCCTGGATTGTGCAGATTTTGGGAATCCAGGTGATTTGCAATCCTGCTTCTTAGCACTCTTTCAAAGATTTTTATGATGTGGGACGTCAGAGCTATTGGTCTATAGTTCTTAGCTAATGCTTTGCTGCCACCTTTATGGAGTGGGGCTATATCCGTTGTTTTAAGTGACTGTGGAATTTCACCCATGTCCAAGCTCCTCCTCCATAGTGTACTTAGGGCACGCGAGAGGGGTTTCTTGCAGTTCTTAATGAAAACAGAGTTCCACGAGTCTGGGCCCGGGGCTGAGTGCATAGGCATGTTGTCAATGGCTTTTTCGAAATCTATCGGAGTTAGGGTAATGTCGGAAATCTGGCATACATTTATGGAGTTTTGAGGCTCATTCATGAAGAAATCATTTGGGTCGTCTATCCTCAGACTGATTAGTGGTTCACTAAACACAGAGTCGTACTGGGATTTCAATATTTCACTCATTTCCTTGTTGTCATCTGTGTAAGTCCCATCCTGTCTGAGTAAGGGCCCGATACTAGATGTGGTATTTGCCTTGTTTTTGGCATATGAAAAGAAATATTTTGAATTTCTTTCAATTTCACTAATAGCTTCAAGCTCCTCCTGCCTCTCCTGGTTCCTGTAAGAGTCATTTAGCTTAAGTTCGATAGTTTCCATTTCCCTGGTCAGCGCCTCCTTTCGTGTATCAGATATTCTAGCACTCCTGAGGAGCTCAGTGACTCTTCGTCGTCTTCTGTAGAGGGAGCGTCTTTTTCTCTCCAGTTTACTCCTGCTCTTTTTCTTTCTTAGGGGAATATGCTTAGAACATGCTTCGGCTACCAGGAAGTTGATCCTTTCAAGGCACTGGTTTGGATCCATGTCATTTAAGACATCTTCCCAACATGTTTCGTTTAGGACATGGTTTACCTGGTCCCAGTTGATGTTCTTGTTGTTGAAATTGTATTTTGTGAAGACACCTTCACAGGTACATGCATTCTGCTGTTCAGGACCCCTATGCATGTACGTCTGGACTTCGATGAGATTGTGATTGGAATTAGTTGTTTTTGATATTCTTATGTCTCTTATCAGGTCCTCATTATTTGTGAAGATAAGGTCAAGTGTGTTTTCTAGTCTTGTTGGCTCCACTATTTGCTGGCTTAAGGTGTGTTTTTCGCAGAGACTTAGTAGCTCATGTGTGTGTGACCTTTCATCTGCGCTACCTCCGGGGATTGTTTCAGCTATAACATTATTTGCTACATTCTTCCATTTTGTATGCCTTAGGTTGAAATCAAGCAGTAAGATGTTTGGGGATGGAGCTGGAAGGTTTTCCAAACAGTAATCGATTTTCAGTAGCTGTTCCTTGAACTGTTGTGAGGTTGCATCTGGTGGCTTGTATACAACCACAATGACTAGGTTTTGGTTCTCGATCTTTATTGATAGAACTTCAACTACCTCATTTGTGGTGTTCAGCAACTCCGTGCAGATAAGGGACTCTTTGACATACAGGCCAACCTCCCTTTGTTGCCTGTTTTTTCTGTCGCATCTAAAAAGGTTGTAACCACTTATTCATATTTCACTGTCAAAGTGATCTTTTGTGTGAGTCTCTGTGAAGGCTGCAAACATTGCATTAGACTCCACTAGAAGTCCACTGATAGAAGGTATTTTGTTGGTGGTGGATGGCTTAAGGCCCTGTATATTAGCAAATATGAACGAGGTTGTATTCTGTGTTTGTTGGGGGGATTTTGTTATTGGCATCAGTAGTTGTAATTCTGGAGGGCCATGGGTGGCCACTGGCTGCGCCTCCAGTCCAACAAGGCTCCAAGGTGGTGGACTTAGTTATCAAGAAGTGTTGTCTGATAGTCCAGTGGCTTGTGTGCCATTATTTATTTGTACTCATTCGTAGCTACCTAGTTAATGAGACATACAAACAGAGAACAGGATGAAGTTGGAGCCTGGCCCATGGCCGGGCTCCGAGAGTAGTCAAACTCTCGAAGCTTTTCAAAGGTATAAAGGTATAGGTATATATCTGTGGACCAGCGATTTCAATTAGTCAACTGTGCTCGTGGTATCCCGTCTTCAGTAATTTAATTTTTTTTTTAATTTTCAGTGGTTTGAGGAACTGCATCCTCTTGTAATTCTGTGTGTGTACTCAGTTGCCTGTTTGTACTCACCTGTTTGTGGTTGCAGGGGTCGAGACGCAGCTCCTGGCCCCGCCTCTTCACTGGTCGCTGCTAGATCCACTCCATACCCCTTCTTAAAGCTATGTATGGATCCTGCCTCCACTGCTTCACTCCAGATTATTCCACTTTCTGACAACTCTAGTGCTGAAGAAATACTTCCCACCATCCCTGACTCATCTAAGTTTTCAAATTCCAGTTGTGGTCCCTTGTTGCCGTGTCCATCTCTGAAACCTTGTGTGTGCGTGCGTGTGTGTGTGTACTCGCCCAGTTATGGTTGCAGGGGTCGATACTCATAGCTCCTAGCCCCGCATTTTCGCTGGTCGTTACTAGATCCACTCTCTCCCTGCTCCATGAGCTTTATCATACCTCTTAAAGCTATGCATGTGTGTGTATTCTAAATACTACTGCCAGATATTATCGCCGCAGTCCTCACTAAACGTCCAGATATACACGTAGATTCACAAGGTTAATGAAGCCCACAGTGCTGCTAATTCTGTAACGTGAATCAACTGTCTTGTTAAGAGACACCCAGGACACTCCACCCTCCACGGAGGACACAATCCACCCTCCACGGAGGACACAATCCACCCTCCAAGAAGGGCACAATCCACCCTCCAAGAAGGGCACAATCCACCCTCCAAGAAGGGCACAATCCACCCTCCAAGAAGGGCACAATCCACCCTCCAAGAAGGGCACAATCCACCCTCCAAGAAGGGCACAATCCACCCTCCAAGAAGGGCACAATCCACCCTCCAAGAAGGGCACAATCCACCCTCCAAGAAGGGCACAATCCACCCTCCAAGAAGGGCACAATCCACCCTCCAAGAAGGGCACAATCTACCCTCCAAGAAGGGCACAATCCACCCTCCAAGAAGGGCACAATCCACCCTCCAAGAAGGGCACAATCCACCCTCCAAGAAGGGCACAATCCACCCTCGAAGAAGGGCACAATCCACCCTCCAAGAAGGGCACAATCCACCCTCCAAGAAGGGCACAATCCACCCTCCAAGAAGGGCACAATCCACCCTCCAAGAAGGGCACAATCCACCCTCCAAGAAGGGCACAATCCACCCCCCAAGAAGGGCACAATCCACCCCCCAAGAAGGGCACAATCCACCCCCAAGAAGGGCACAATCCACCCTCCAAGACGGGCACCAGCCACCCCCCCAGAAGGGCACAATCCACCCACCAAGAAGGGCACAATCCACCCCCCAAGAAGGGCACAATCCACCCTCCAAGAAGGGCACAATCCACCCTCCAAGAAGGGCACAATCCACCCCCCAAGAAGGGCACAATCCATCCCCCAAGAAGGGCACAATCCACCCCCAAGAAGGGCACAATCCACCCCCCAAGAAGGGCACAATCCAAGAAGGGCACAATCCACCCCCCAAGAAGGGCACAATCCACCCCCAAGAAGGGCACAATCCACCCTCCAAGAAGGGCACAATCCATCCCCCAAGAAGGGCACAATCCACCCCCCAAGAAGGGCACAATCCACCCGCCAAGAAGGGCACAATCCACCCTCCAAGAAGGGCACAATCCACCCTCCAAGAAGGGCACAATCCACCCTCCAAGAAGGGCACAATCCACCCTCCAAGAAGGGCACAATCCACCCTCCAAGAAGGGCACAATCCACCCTCCAAGAAGGGCACAATCCACCCCCCAAGAAGGGCACAATCCACCCTCCAAGAAGGGCACAATCCACCCTCCAAGAAGGGCACAATCCACCCCCCAAGAAGGGCACAATCCACCCCCCAAGAAGGGCACAATCCACCCTCCAAGAAGGGCACAATCCACCCCCAAGAAGGGCACAATCCACCCTCCAAGAAGGGCACAATCCACCCCCCAAGAAGGGCACAATCCACCCCCCAAGAAGGGCACAATCCACCCCCAACAGGGCACAATCCACCCCCCAAGAAGGGCACAATCCACCCCCCAAGAAGGGCACAATCCACCCTCCAAGAAGGGCACAATCCACCCTCCAAGAAGGGCACAATCCACCCCCCAAGAAGGGCACAATCCACCCCCAAGAAGGGCACAATCCACCCTCCAAGAAGGGCACAATCCATCCCCCAAGAAGGGCACAATCCACCCCCCAAGAAGGGCACAATCCACCCCCCAAGAAGGGCACAATCCACCCTCCAAGAATGGCACAATCCACCCCCCAAGAAGGGCACAATCCACCCTCCAAGAAGGGCACAATCCACCCCCCAAGAAGGGCACAATCCACCCCCCAAGAAGGGCACAATCCACCCCCCAAGAAGGGCACAAGCCACCCTCCAAGAAGGGCACAATCCACCCCCCAAGAAGGGCACAATCCACCCCCCAAGAAGGGCACAATCCACCCCCCAAGAAGGGCACAATCCACCCCCCAAGAAGGGCACAATCCACCCCCCAAGAAGGGCACAATCCACCCTCCAAGAAGGGCACAATCCACCCCCCAAGAAGGGCACAATCCACCCTCCAAGAAGGGCACAATCCACCCTCCAAGAAGGGCACAATCCACCCTCCAAGAAGGGCACAATCCACCCCCCAAGAAGGGCACAATCCACCCTCCAAGAAGGGCACAATCCACCCTCCAAGAAGGGCACAATCCACCCCCCAAGAAGGGCACAATCCACCCCCCAAGAAGGGCACAATCCACCCTCCAAGAAGGGCACAATCCACCCCCAAGAAGGGCACAATCCACCCTCCAAGAAGGGCACAATCCACCCCCCAAGAAGGGCACAATCCACCCCCCAAGAAGGGCACAATCCACCCCCAAGAAGGGCACAATCCACCCTCCAAGAAGGGCACAATCCACCCCCCAAGAAGGGCACAATCCACCCTCCAAGAAGGGCACAATCCACCCTCCAAGAAGGGCACAATCCACCCTCCAAGAAGGGCACAATCCACCCCCCAAGAAGGGCACAATCCACCCCCAAGAAGGGCACAATCCACCCTCCAAGAAGGGCACAATCCATCCCCCAAGAAGGGCACAATCCACCCCCCAAGAAGGGCACAATCCACCCCCCAAGAAGGGCACAATCCACCCTCCAAGAATGGCACAATCCACCCCCCAAGAAGGGCACAATCCACCCTCCAAGAAGGGCACAATCCACCCCCCAAGAAGGGCACAATCCACCCCCCAAGAAGGGCACAATCCACCCCCCAAGAAGGGCACAAGCCACCCTCCAAGAAGGGCACAATCCACCCCCCAAGAAGGGCACAATCCACCCCCCAAGAAGGGCACAATCCACCCCCCAAGAAGGGCACAATCCACCCCCCAAGAAGGGCACAATCCACCCCCCAAGAAGGGCACAATCCACCCTCCAAGAAGGGCACAATCCACCCCCCAAGAAGGGCACAATCCACCCTCCAAGAAGGGCACAATCCACCCTCCAAGAAGGGCACAATCCACCCTCCAAGAAGGGCACAATCCACCCTCCAAGAAGGGCACAATCCACCCTCCAAGAAGGGCACAATCCACCCTCCAAGAAGGGCACAATCCACCCTCCAAGAAGGGCACAATCCACCCTCCAAGAAGGGCACAATCCACCCCCAAGAAGGGCACAATCCACCCTCCAAGAAGGGCACAATCCACCCTCCAAGAAGGGCACAATCTACCCTCCAAGAAGGGCACAATCCACCCTCCAAGAAGGGCACAATCCACCCTCCAAGAAGGGCACAATCCACCCCCAAGAAGGGCACAATCTACCCTCCAAGAAGGGCACAATCCACCCTCCAAGAAGGGCACAATCCACCCTCCAAGAAGGGCACAGTCCACCCTGTGTCATGGAATAGTAACCGGGGAGACGTAGCTATCTCTTGTTCCTACTGTAACTAGTATACATGATAGTGTAGCAGCACACTGTTGATGTATCCAGTTTGGTTAAGTCAGAAACATCCTTCAGCACAGATTTTCAGGCACGAGATACATTTTCCGATGTAAACACATGTCAGCGATCGCTGCTTCCTTCAGTAAGAACTATAGAAGTTAACCGTGAAAATAACAGTAGTAACTGCTAAGCATAGAAATTAGCAGTTGTAAATCTACTAGGCATTAAAACTAACAATTGTTAGTTTACTAGGAATTAAAACTAACCATTGTTAGTTTACTAGGCGTTAAAACTAACAATTGTTAGTTTACTAGGCGTTAAAACTAACAATTGTTAGTTTACTAGGCATTAAAACTAACAATTGTTAGTTTACTAGGCGTTAAAACTAACAATTGTTACTCTAATAGGTGTCGGAACTAATAATTGTTAGTCTTCTAGGCGTAAAAACTAATAATTGTTAGTCTACTAGGAGTAAAAACTAACAGTTGTTAGTCTACTAGGTGTAAGAACTAACAACTGTTAGTCTACTAGGCGTTAAATCTAGCAATATTAAGTCTAGGCGTAAAAAAATAGTTCGTGTACTAAGCGTGAAAAATAAGCATTAATCTACCAGGGTAAAAATTAACACTTGTAATTGTACACACAGGAGTGGAGTGTCATCATAACTGCAGGAAAATTAACTTCTAATAATGAGCTTTTTCTTTATTGTGATTGTCATGACTGACGGCGCTTAGTTAATGTGTCATTATGTTTTTATGTTGATGCTGTTGAAGAATTATACCACTGAAAAATTATGTCGTTGAATTAGATTATACCTGGAGGATCTACTCTCCAGGTAGGAAGGAGGAAGACAGGGAGACCATCCAGTTACAAAGTATAATTCAGCTCATTATATATCTAATTCACTATATTCTACAACGAAGGTACAACGACTGGAAGGTTTATGCATTCACAGCATCTTAGTGATTAAACCTGCCTCATCCATGGTTCAAGACTTGTGCTTTCAACATTGGCATTGGTTGAACCTGCCACGTTTGGAGTTTATCATCAAGACTGTTCAACATCTTACCAGAAGATATCAGAAACACTGCTGGAACAAGTGTAGAAGTCTTCAAGAGGAAACTGGACAAGTATCTCCACCAGGTCGCCAATAAAAAGTAGGGGCGCCATTGGTACACTAAGAGAAAACACCATAAGTGTCCGGGGCCCAAAACTGTTCAACAGCCTCCCATCAAGCATTAGGGGAATTGCCAATAAGCCCCTGGCTGCCTTCAAGAGAGAGCTGGACAGATACCTAAAGTCGGTGCCGGATCAGCCGGGCTGTGGCTCGTACGTTGGACTGCGTGCGGCCAGCAGTAACAGCCTAGTTGATCAGGCCCTGATCCATCGGGAGGCCTGGTCATGGACCGGGCCGCGGGGGCGTTGATCCCCGGAATAACCTCCAGGTAACCTCCAGGCGCCAGATGTTATGTAAATATTCTTGGCGCCTAGGGGATCATATAAAAATTAGGAAATATACCACTCTAGGGCCAAGCTTATTTCACAAAAACACTAAATTGATTGATATCCAGGAAGGACGGGTAAGCTCACATATACAAAAATATACGCTATATTATCAGTAACACTGTATATACAACACACAACCTACCTACACCACTTTTCACATCTTGCCAAAAACTCACTAGTACACTGCTGCTAGTTAGTTGAAGTTAGGCCATATGAAATATCCATAACATCGGGTCTCCATGACCCCATCCTTCTGCCGGATAAAGAGGCCCCCACCTAAATACCAGGGTCATACCAGTACCATAAAAGAAACAAAATCACCAAAATATCTTACAACCTAAAGAAACACTGAAACGCCACACCTTGCAGAACTCAACCTATCTCCATGACACCTCTGTAACACCACTCGGGCAACTCCTTCCCAGTACCCACTTCATAACCACTCTGGTAAGTCTAGTCACAGCCTTACACACTTCTCTCACCTGTTTCATACGTGTCCACCATGAGAAGCGTCCACCTGCCGTTCAGTTCGCGTCCACTTGAGTATTGAAGTCATATGGACCTTCACTACACTACAAACACTCCACATTACAAATTTACAACAGTGCAGTATCCTGCATAATACCAGATCAACCAAGCTGTGGTGTGTGGACCAGTGCGCCGTAAGCAACAACAGCCTGATAGATCTGGCAAGCCTGGCCCAGGACCGGGCTGCAGAGAGTAGGAAAAACTCGCGAAACCTGTCAGAGGTAAAGGTAGCCTCGTGAGCAGAGTTTACAAGTACACTTGGTGATTTATATTTTCACTTTCGTATTTATCCCATCGTTCTTTGTTCTTCATCCTTCGATTTTACTTGTTCATCCGTTCTCCCTTGTTCTTCATCCTTCATTCTCTCTTGTTTTTCATCCTTCGTTCTCCTTTGTTCTTCATCCTTCGTTCTCCCTTGTTCGTCATTCTTCTCCCTACTTCAGCCATCGTTCTCCCTTATCCTTTGTTCTCCCTTGTTCCCCATCCTTCGAGATATGATGTCACTTCTCCTTTATTCCTCTCTCCTTTCCTCTCTTTCCCTTCCCCTCCCCTCCCTATCCCTCTCCCACACTCTTGACACTGTCATAAATCTTACACAAACATCCACCAACACCCGGCACAGCTTCGCTGTCTCCGATGCGTTAGTGTCTCCGTTGTTTGGTGTTCCCGTTTGTTGTTCATGTTTGTTGTTCACATTGTTTGGTATCCCTGCTGTTTGTTGTTCAGGGGCCCAGGGCCCCCTTGCTAACCTTCCCATGGTGTATAAATATACGTAGTTGGGTGAATCTTATTGTAACCAGCTGGTCCAGTGGTTTACGCACTGGCCTGGAGTGTTACGATTCACTCGCCATGGGTTCGAACCCCACCCGTACCCTGTTTGCAATCGTATTACTACGATTGCAAACGAACCAAACCACGGGTGGGGTTAGAACCCGCGGTCAGAGAGTCATAAAACTCCAGACTGATGTGCTAGCCACTGGGCCAGCTAGTTACAATAAGATTCATCCAACTAAGTATACATCTACACCATAGGAAGGTCAGCATAGGCCACCACTGTCACCACAAATGCAAATTTTTGCAAACAAATCTCTCGCTGGTTCTAACCCCACCCGCGGTATGGTTGTTTCAGTGACAGGTGTTGGAACAACCTTCACTTGCTGATGGTTGACCAAGGTCAACATTGTAAACTGGTTGGATCAAGTTTCGCCAGTAAGTCTCACGGTATTTAATACTAACTCCTGAAAGTTATACAACGTTAAAAAAACGCAGGTTTTCAGTTAAAAAAGGCGAGTTTTCAGTTAAAAAACGCGAGTTTTCAGTATTTAAAAAACGCGAGTTTTCAGTACTTAAAAAACGCGAGTTTTCAGTACTTAAAAAACGCGAGTTTTCAGTATTTAAAAAACGCGAGTTTTCAGTATTTAAAAAACGCGAGTTTTCAGTATTTAAAAAACGCGAGTTTTCAGTATTTAAAAAACGCGAGTTTTCAGTATTTAAAAAACGCGAGTTTTCAGTATTTAAAAAACGCGAGTTTTCAGTATTTAAAAAACGCGAGTTTTCAGTACTTAAAAAACGCGAGTTTTCAGTATTTAAAAAACGCGAGTTTTCAGTATTTAAAAAACGCGAGTTTTCAGTATTTAAAAAACGCGAGTTTTCAGTACTTAAAAAACGCGAGTTTTCAGTATTTAAAAAACGCGAGTATTCAGTATTTAAAAAACGCGAGTTTTCAGTATTTAAAAAACGCGAGTTTTCAGTATTTCTCAATTTTGTTTTCGTTTTTACTGTTTAAAACTGTCTACAATTTTCCAAGAAATCTAGTTTATTTTGTGTCTTAAAAGAAAGTCGAATGTGACTAATAAAAAAAATGATAAAACTGACAAACGTACTTACAATTAAGATAAACGGTTAAAAGTTTGAAGTCGACCAGAGGAGGCATTCTCGAGTTATCACATGGAAACCCATTTATTTAAGAAAATTGGCAATTTAAAACTGACCTTAAAGTGAAAGTCAAACTTTCTCTTAATAAACCCCATTAACATTCAGGGAACTGGAGCATTAATCCAGCTCCCTAGATCAAGAGCCCCTCACCAGCGTCAAGGAACCTCCCTTGAGGGGGAACTGAAAGTTTGAAATCTATCAGGAAAATCGTTCTCCAGTAATTGATGTGAATCCGACGGTACCAAGTTTATTGGCAGTTTCACGAACATATCAAACTTGTACGTAAACTATATCCACTCTGGTCACAGACCGGGCCGCGGGGGCGTTGACCCCCGGAGCTCTCTCCAGGTGAACTCCAGGTAAACTCTGCTGAGTGGACGTAGTTATTATTGTTGCTGCTGAGATATTGACCAGTGTTTTGTTTCACAGGGAAGGGGTTAGCACTTTAGCTAGTTTCTGTTTTTTTTTTTTTAGAGGGGGAGGAGGTTTTCATGGTGGCAGGTTTATGGTGGAAGGTTCATGGTGGAAGGTTCATGGTGGAAGGTTCGTGGTGGAAGGTTCATGGGGGAAGGTTCATGGTGGAAGGTTCGTGGTGACAGGTTCATGGTGGAAGGTTCGTGGTGACAGGTTCATGGTAGAAGGTTCATGGTGACAGGTTCATGGTAGAAGGTTCATGGTGACAGGTTCATGGTGACAGGTTTATGGTGGAAGGTTCATGGTAGAAGGTTCATGGTGGAAGGTTCATGGTGACAGGTTCATGGTGGAAGGTTTATGATGGAAGGTTCATGGTGGAGGGTTCATGGTGGAAGGTTTATGGTGGAAGGTTCATGGTAACAGGTTCATGGTAACAGGTTCATGGTGGCAGGTTCATGTACGAAAGAAGGTTCGTACACTATGATGTCGAAAAAGTCTATTGTTTCTAGAACTTTGGCAATAATTTTCACATATCATATCTGAACCTGAAGCTGTGGTCTGCTAGGTTAGTGTGTCCAGCCTTAGTCTGGCCATTACTGCATCTGTTACTCTGAAGGAAGGGTGAAGATATTGCAGTTTTGGAACTGGACGATCTGAACGCCTCTGGCTAGACAGTGATGGAGTGAGTGATGATGAAAATATTTCTTTCTTCTTCAGGTCACCCGCCTCGGTGGAGAACGGCCGATATGTTAAACAGATGTTTCCACATTTCCCAGCTCTTTTTAATGGTACCCTATGGTGACATTTTCCAGTTTGAAACACATTTATGTTGGTAGTTATCAGAGGTATCTTTACGTGCTCTTAAATAGAGTTAGCGGCGGTGTAGTGAAACTTGAGTTTCATTTTCGTTGGAGTAACGACTCCTGTACTTCGAAGTCTTGATCTGTGTCTGGGAGAAGGTTTTTGTACTACGAAGTCTTGATCTATGTCTGGGAGGTTCTTGTACTACGAAGGTCTTGATCTATGGGAGAAGGTTCTTTTACTTCGAAGGTCTTGATCTATGTCTGGGAGAAGGTTTTTGTACTTCGAAGTCTTGATCTATGTCAATCTTATATTATTTTTATTATAATTATTATTAGTAATAGTTGTAATATTTTTCATGGTAAACGTTAAACCCGTAGCTAATTATGCAGTTCTTTAAAAGGGAGACTAGCTCCAAGTTCTCCGTTCAAGAGCCCTTCGTCGTCATCAAGGTAACCACACCCCTCCCCTGAACCGTTTTTTCTCCCGATGTTCGTGAGAACACTATTCTTGAACACTGTATTCTTTAACGATAAAGTGTTCTCGAGAACACCTCTCGAACGCTGTGAACGTTGATGTTCTTGAGAACTCTTGAGAGCATTGATCTGCGACGATGATCACTGACAATGTGATCTTATCAAAGAGTACATTGTTACCTGTTCAAAGATCACTTTGCCAGAAAAAAATAGTTTAAAGAATAGCCTCTCTGTTGCAACGGGTGTTGTGTGTGTGTGTGTGTGTGTGTGTGTGTGTGTGTGTGTGTGTGTGTGTGTGTGTGTGTGTTTGTGTGTGTGTGTGTGTGTGTGTGTCGTTGATTTCAACGGTCGGGAGGGGTTTCCTGATCGTTCTGTTTGTAGCTTAGAATCTGATTCTAACGGCGCACTATTTGACAGCTCTACACTGAGCGAAACATGACTCGATAAAGCTCCTCACTGAAGCATGACTTGATAAAGCTCTACACTGAAGCAAAGCATGACTTGATAAAACTCTGTACCGTGAAACAATACTTGGTAAAGCTCTACACATTGAAACAAAAACGTGATAAAGCTCTACATAGAGGAAAATGTTATCGCAACCCGAACTTCGCATCCCGCAGCTCACCTGATTTAGCGAGGCGGGTAATTATGTGTTGATGGTGTCAGACATCATGGCCCCCGGGACGCTGTCTTGATGGTGTCAGACATCATGGCCCCCGGGACGCTGTCTTGATGGTGCCAGGCATCATGGCCCCCGGGACGCTGTCTTGATGGTGCCAGACATCATGGCCCCCGGGACGCTGTCTTGATGGTGTCAGACATCATGGCCCCCGGGACGCTGTCTTGATGGTGCCAGGCATCATGGCCCCCGGGACGCTGTCTTGATGGTGCCAGACATCATGGCCCCCGGGACGCTGTCTTGATGGTGCCAGGCATCATGGCCCCCGGGACGCTGTCTTGATGGTGCCAGACATCATGGCCCCCGGGACGCTGTCTTGATGGTGCCAGGCATCATGGCCCCCGGGACGCTGTCTTGATGGTGTCAGACATCATGGCCCCCGGGACGCTGTCTTGATGGTGCCAGGCATCATGGCCCCCGGGACGCTGTCTTGATGGTGCCAGACATCATGGCCCCCGGGACGCTGTCTTGATGGTGCCAGGCATCATGGCCCCCGGGACGCTGTCTTGATGGTGTCAGACATCATGGCCCCCAGGATGCTGTCTTGATGGTGTCAGACATCATGGCCCCCGGGACGCTGTCTTGATGGTGCCAGGCATCATGGCCCCCGGGACGCTGTCTTGATGGTGTCAGACATCATGGCCCCCAGGATGCTGTCTTGATGGTGTCAGACATCATGGCCCCCGGGACGCTGTCTTGATGGTGCCAGGCATCATGGCCCCCGGGACGCTGTCTTGATGGTGTCAGACATCATGGCCCCCGGGACGCTGTCTTGATGGTGTCAGACATCATGGCCCCCGGGACGCTGTCTTGATGGTGCCAGGCATTATGGCCCCCGGGACGCTGTCTTGATGGTGTCAGACATCATGGCCCCCGGGATGCTGTCTTGATGGTGTCAGACATCATGGCCCCCGGGACGCTGTCTTGATGGTGCCAGGCATCATGGCCCCCGGGACGCTGTCTTGATGGTGTCAGACATCATGGCCCCCGGGACGCTGTCTTGATGGTGCCAGGCATCATGGCCCCCGGGACGCTGTCTTGATGGTGTCAGACATCATGGCCCCCGGGACGCTGTCTTGATGGTGTCAGACATCATGGCCCCCGGGACGCTGTCTTGATGGTGCCAGGCATCATGGCCCCCGGGACGCTGTCTTGATGGTGTCAGACATCATGGCCCCCGGGACGCTGTCTTGATGGTGTCAGGCATCATGGCCCCCGGGACGCTGTCTTGATGGTGTCAGACGTCATGGCCCCCGGGACGCTGTCTTGATGGTGTCAGACGTCATACCTGGGCACCTGTGTTAAAGAGGAACATAAGACTGGAGGAACAATGCAGCAGACCTATTGGCCCATACTAGGCAGGCTCCTCTCAAACCCAAAGCCACTAACAGAAATATTTGCCCAACCCATTTTCAATGCTACTAAGGAACGTGTTTTTGATAACTCCATTAATTCGTGTGCATTTCCCACTCAAATTCAATCCCTCCCACCCTTATATTTGAAGCTGCCCAAGGTTTTAGCTTCAGTAACCCTACTAGGCACACTTCCACTCATCGACTACTCTTGCCAAACCAAAACTTTCCTGTATCCTTTCTAAAGGGTAAGTAGAAAGTAAGAACAGAAAAGTGTGGCTTTGTAAATGGTCCAAGTTGGACCGAAACGTCGTGGTAAGCTTCTCTCTCCTATGTGCGGGATATTTGTGTATTCCAGTCACGGTATTGTGCCTTTTTGTTATGCTAGGATATTCGTGTCATCTAATATATTCATGAGACAAAGGGAGAGGCTAGTCATTTCGACAGAGTGCAAAACTTTTAACAGGCTTCTGGAAAGTGAAGTGTGTACTGAATGCACAGTGCATGTTCGTAAGATTGACCTGTCATCTTGCGTGTTGGTAAGGCAAGGCTGAAGGGAACAGCAGTCCTGCTAAAGTGCAAAACGTTTAACAGGATTCTGTTTCATGCACCAGTAGTATTGGATGAGGTAAATACGTGCAGTGTTTTAATATGTTGTGGTGGTGGTTAATGTAGAGGGTGGTGGTTAATGTGGTGGTGGTCGTTGTGGTAGTGGTCGTTATTGCACTTGTGGTGGTTAATTTGGTGGTGGTGGTGGTTCCCATAGTGGTTGTGGGGGTTAATGTGGCGCTTGCGGTGGTTAATGTGGTGATGGTCGTTATTGTGGTTGTGATGGTTAATGTGATGGTGGTCGTTATTGTGGTTGTGATGGTTAATATGGTGGTGGTCGTTGTGGTGGTAGTGGTCATTATTGTGCTCGTGGTGGTTAATGTATTTGTGGTAGTTGTGGTTAATGTAGTGGTTGTGGTGGTGGTTAATGTGGTGGTTATGGTGGTGGTTAATGTGGTGGTCGTCGTAGCAGCGACGTTCCGACGACTTACTCGGAACCTTAATGGAAATATGTCAAGCTTGTCATTCTGAAATTGGTGGGGGACATTTTTGTATGTTCGGCAGTGGGGTGTGAAGGGTCCGGGAAGCAAGACAGTGAGAGCAGTGACGGGGCCGGGAAGCGAGACAGTGAGAGCAGTGACGGGTCCGGGAAGCAAGACAGTGAGAGCAGTGACGGGGCCGGGAAGCGAGACAGTGAGAGCAGTGACGGGGCCGGGAAGTGAGACAGTGAGAGCAGTGATGGGGCCGGGAAGTGAGACAGTGAGAGCAGTGATGGGGCTGGGAAGCGAGACAGTGAAAGCAGTGACGGGGCCGGGAAGCGAGACAGTGAGAGCAGTGACGGGGCCGGGAAGCGAGACAGTGAGAGCAGTGACGGGGCCGGGAAGAGACAGTGAGAGCAGTGACGGGGCCGGGAAGCGAGACAGTGAGAGCAGTGACGGGGCCGGGAAGCGAGACAGTGAGAGCAGTGACGGGGCCGGGAAGCAAGACAGTGAGAGCAGTGATGGGGCTGGGAAGCGAGACAGAGCAGTGATGGGGCCGGGAAGTGAGACAGTGAGAGCAGTGATGGGGCTGGGAAGCGAGACAGTGAAAGCAGTGACGGGGCCGGGAAGCGAGACAGTGAGAGCAGTGACGGGGCCGGGAAGCGAGACAGTGAGAGCAGTGATGGGGCCGGGAAGAGACAGTGAGAGCAGTGACGGGGCCGGGAAGCGAGACAGTGAGAGCAGTGACTGGGCCGGGAAGCGAGACAGTGAGAGCAGTGATGGGACCGGGAAGCGAGACAGTGAGAGCAGTGACGGGGCCAGGAAGCGAGACAGTGAGAGCAGTGACGGGGCTGGGAAGTGAGACAGTGAGAGCGGTGACTGGGCCGGGAAGCGAGACAGAGCAGTGGCGGGGCCGGGAAGCCAGACAGTGAGAGCAGTGATGGGGCCGGGAAGCGAGACAGTGAGAGCAGTGATGGGGCCGGGAAGCGAGACAGTGAGAGCAGTGACAGGGCCGGGAAGCGAGACAGTGAGAGCGGTGATGGGGCCGGGAAGCGAGACAGAGCAGTGGCGGGGCAGGGAAGCGAGGCAGTGAGAGCAGTGACGGGGCCGGGAAGCGAGATAGTGAGAAGCAGTGATGGGACTGGGAAGCGAGACAGAGCAATGATGGGACTGGGAAGCGAGATAGTGAGAGCAGTGATGGGGTCTTGAAGCAAGACAGTGAGAGCAATGACAGGCCTGGAAAGGATACATTGAGAGCAGTGACGGGGCCGGGGAACGAGACAAGGCAGTGAAGAGGCCAGGGAAATGAGACAGAGCAGTGAAGGGGCTGGGGAAGTGAGTAAATATACGAATCATGATTAACATCCATAAGGGAAGATCACATAGTCTTCCAAATCACTGGTGATGAAGCAAGTTATGATATCAAGGTGTGAGTACATGCCACCAGCACCAACAACCCGGGCCACAGGGGTCATGATTCTCAGCAGATACATCTTTGATATACCTTTGAAGGGTTTAGAAAGTTTTCCTATTCCTGTAATCTGGCCATGAGCCAGGCTTGTCTGGTACTTGCCTGGTCAACCAGGCTGTTGCTGCTGACACCCCACTGACCACACATATAGCCTGGTTGGAACAACGAGGCTATATGTGGAGAAAATTATCGAATTTTCTGTTGAAATCTAATGCACTTGTTCCAGCAGTGTTTCTAATATCTTCTGGTAAGATATTGAATAGTCTGGGGCCACGGATGTTGATACAGTGTTCTCGTATTGTGCCCACGGCGTCCCTGCTTTTCACTTTGTTTATTTATACATTTTTTCCTATATCTCTCACTCCCGTATGATGTTATGGCAGTGTGTAGATTTGGGACAAGGCCCTCAAGTATCTTCCAGGTATTTATTATCATGTATATCTCTCTCCCCCTCTCTAGCGAGTACATATTTAGAACTTTGAGGCGTTTCCAGTAATTTAAATGCGTTATTGGCTCTGTGCGATCTGTAAATGATCTCTGTATGTTCCAGATACAGTTTTGAATAGTGTCACTATTGACACATTTTCCCTTGTTTTGAAAGTTCTCATTATCCACCCCGTCATCTTCGTGGCTGTTGTGACATTAACCTTAGTGTCAAGTCTTATTTTACTCTCTCTCTCTCTCTTTCTCTCTCTCTCTCTCTCTCTCTCTCTCTCTCTCTCTCTCTCTCTCTCTCTCTCTCTCTCTCTCTCTATCTATCTATCTATCTATCTATCTATCTCTCTTTCCCTCCCTCGATCTCCCCTTCTCTTTATGTATTGTTTCTGTCATTCCTATTCTATCCATTCTTCTGGTTCTTTTCCTTTCTTATCTTTGCCTCTGCACGCCATTTATACCGCCTTCATCTCCCTCTTCCCTCTTTTATCACATCCCTTTCCCTTACCTCCCTTCACAGCCTGTTTTCCCAGGTCTGTCGTTCGTCACTTTGTCCACTCTAGGTTTCCATTGGTGTTCCCTTCCTCCCATTTCTCTCTCTCTCTCTCTCTCTCTCGTTCTTACCTTCCTTTCATCATCTCCCTTTTTCATCATCCCTTCTTATCCTTCACGTTTCTTCTTCCCATTCTACCTTTTCCCTTTCTTTTTCTTGGTGTGGGAGAGAAAGACGAACGAAGCAAATGGAAATTGAAAGAGGGAGAGGGGAAGGAGGGGAGAGGATAGTGATGAATGGGAGAACAGAAGCGTGGAAGGATAGAAGGTTCCACAACAGTCAGACTCCAGCTCTGGGGCTCCTGCATAACTTACAAACAAAACTGACATAAGCACCTAACTTTACCTAACCTAGCCTAGCCTAACTTAACCTAACTCAACCAAACCTAATGTAACTGACAAAAGCACCTAACTTATTCTAACCTAAACTAACTTAACCTTGCTAGAATTGCCGTAACATACGACAACGTAATTTACCTTAATTATAATTTAGAGATCTAGGAAAGAAATTATGCGTTTTTATTACTATAATTATGTGTAAAAACGCAGTGAAATATTTTATTATTATTATTATTATTATTATTACCCGTGATGCCAACAACGTATAAATTAATCAATAGTCATTAAAATGATCGAGGTTCAAGGCAGCTGATTCCAAAATCCCCCTTCCCCCTCCCCCTCCCCATCCCCCCATCCCCATCCCCCCATCCCCATCCCCCTCCCCATCCCCATCCCCCCCAAGTTTCCAGTTGTTCGTCTCTTTACGTGGCCAAAAAAAATGGCGGGCTGCTGCATCACACCTGTTGCTGGGCGCGCATGATTTGGCGGTAAAATTTTTGGCGGGGCTTTCCTAACTCTCTCTCTCCCCCCCCCCCCCCCCCCCCCCCCAGCACCTGTTGTTGGGTGCATGACTTGGTTCTTCCCGCCCGGAGAAACGCACACACACACTCTGTTACTCTTCCTGTTTACTCCTGTTTTCTTCTTGTTACTCCCATTTCTCCCTATTTCTGCCCGTTTCTTCCTGTTTATCCATTTTTTCCTCTTTTCCTGCTTCTTCCTGTTTCTCCCCATTTCTCCCTTCCTACCGCCAGGTGGGAAAGTTTTGTGTGTTTTATTTTGCAGGGAATTTTGAAATGCATGTCTCACTGTTTATATATATAATGTATATATATATATATAAATATATATATATATGTATATATATATATATATATGTATATATATATGTATATGTATATATATATGTATATATATATATGTATATATATATATGTATATATATATATATATATATATATATATATATATATATACATATATATAGATATATATATATATATTACATTTTCTATGTAATTTTGTGATTCCATTTTTTCGTTTTTATATTTCGTATAGTATATCTTGTTCTTCAAGAACGAGGTGGGAAAGGATTGGGGTAAGAAAGACTGGGTAGACAGGAAGAGAAAGGTAAACAAGGTGGATAGAGGGATAATAAAGGTTGTGGGTAGACAGGAAGAGAAAGGTTAAGTGGACTGGCAACTTTGTGTGTGCTTCAAGACAGTGGTTTTCGTCAGGTAGTTAAGAGGTCAGTCACTCCTTATTCTTAGCAATATTTTAAAATCAGTGGTCGCAGAACCTACCATCACGTCGTCTTGTTTTCAGTGGTGTGAAGACCTACCATCATGTCTTGTTTTCAGTGGTGTGAAGACCTACCATCATGTCTTGTTTTCAGTGGTGTGAAGACCTACCATCATGTCTTGTTTTCAGTGGTGTGAAGACCTACCATCATGTCTTGTTTTCAGTGGTGTGAAGACCTACCATCACATAGGCTTCTAAAATTAGGTGTAAATCCTAGTTCCTTTAAACCAGTGGGTACTTAACCAGTTTCGGGTCAACTGTGAAAGACCCCAGGACACACCTGTCCTTTTTCCTGACGACCAGGTCACCAGCAGCAGCAGCAGGAGCAGTAAGCCAGCGAGGAGCCTAGGTCAGATGACCCAAGGCTCCTCTGAAGGAGGTCATTTGATGACCCCGAGTTACCAGAAAGTTTCTCGTTTCTTTGGACTGGCAAAATACCTGCGTCTGAACGTGCTGTGGGGACGCAGGATATACGATAATGTAATCATGACAGCTGTAAATATTGCAGTGTGAGAGAAGTGATTATATTGTTCTGTTTGCTCTCTCTCTCTCTCTCTCTCTCTCTCTCTCTCTCTCTCTCTCTCTCTCTCTCTCTCTCTCTCTCTCTCTCTCTCTCTCTCTCTCTCTCTCTCTCTCTCTGACACACAATGTGTGTGTGTTTGTGTGTATATATATATATATATATATATATATATATATATATATATATATATATAATTCTCCCACGAACTCCATGCCCAAGAATTTCCTGAAATAAACTTGCAGGAGGAGGAGGGGCAGCAGCAGCAGCAGGAGGGGCAGCAGCAGCAGCAGGAGGGGCAGCAGCAGTAGGGGCAGCAGCAGTAGGCTAGGCTGAGGGTAGTGACGTAAGGTGTAGTAATACAAGGTGGGTGAGACAGGCGCCACTACTCACCCTCACTACCTTCACCTTCTCTTATAACTTCTCTTATAACTTCTCTTATTTATTATTGTCGACGTTTCTCGCGAGCATTACTGTATTGAGAGTCGTTGTTTCGCCACTGGAAAATTGCTGTGTGATATAGGTGTTCATAGTAATATACAGTTATTTATATTTACTTACGAGGTAGTTATCCAGATGGTAAACTATAGAACAGTACACAGATAACCCGCACATCGGAGAGAGGAGCTTACCACGACGTTTCGGTCTAACTTGGAACATTTACAGTCACACTAATAAAAGAGTGAGGCAGCCACACACTTTTTTGTCAGTGTGACTTTGTAAATGGTCCAAGCCGGACCGAAACGTCGTGGTAAGCTCCTGTCTCCTATGTGCGGGTTATCTGTGTATTGTTCCAGTCACGGTATTGTCTTTTTGTTATTTATGGAACAAAAAAGGCACAATACCTGACTGGCACAATACCTGACTGGCACAATACCTGACTGGCACAATACCTGACTGGAACAATACCTGACTGGAACAATACCTGACTGGAACAATACCTGACTGACTGGCACAATACCTGACTGGCACAATACCTGACTGGAACAATACATGACTGGAACAATACCTAACTGGAACAATACCTGATGACTTGTGTACTGTTTCATTATCCAGATTTAAACATTTTTTGTTTATTTTTTTTAAATTTGCGTTTTTAAGTTCTGTGTATATATAAATATTACGTGTTAGTAATTACCCACAACGTCTTCAGAATTATAAAATATACCGGGACTCGTCTCTTCCAGCCCTAGGAAACATAGTGAATCTTTTTTTTCAGAGAGAGAGAGAGAGAGAGAGAGAGCTTGGCACTGTTAGTGACAGGTGTAGAGCCAGTGAGTGAAAGAGATAAGGAGAGCCTGGCACTACTAGTGACACAGGTGTAGAGCCAGTGAGAGAGAGAGAGAGAGCCTGGCACTACTAGTGACACACGTGTAGAGCCAGTGAGAGAGAGAGCCTGGCACTACTAGTGACACACGTGTAGAGCCAGTGAGAGAGAGAGAGCCTGGCACTACTAGTGACACACGTGTAGAGCCAGTGAGAAAGAGAGAGAGCCTGGCACTACTAGTGACACACGTGTAGAGCCAGTGAGAGCGAGAGAGCCTGGCACTACTTGTGACACACGTGTACAGCCAGTGAGAGAGAGAGCCTGGCACTACTAGTGACACACGTGTACAGCTTGGCACTACTAGTGACACACGTGTACAGCCAGTGAGAGAGAGAGCCTGGCACTAAGTGACACACGTGTACAGCCAGTGAGAGAGAGAGAGCCTGGCACTACTAGTGACACACGTGTAGAGCCAGTGAGAGAGAGTGTGTGTGTCTTTGGCAGACGAAGAGTCTGAAGTCTTTTAATGTCTGTTTTCTTTCGGGGAAGGGGTTTTAAGTTTGGAAATTCTCAGGATCCAATTTCCTTCATTCGTTTTAGTGGTATCAGATGTTATGGAGAAACTTGGATCATATCGGATCTTTGGAGGAAGTTCCCCTCACGCAGTCATGTTTACAACAGAATATTTGGAGGAGGTTCCCCTGAAGCAGTCATGTTTACAACAGAATATTTGGAGGAGGTTCCCCTGAAGCAGTCATGTTTACAACAGAATATTTGGAGGAGGTTCCCCTGAAGCAGTCATGTTTACATCAGAATATTTGGAGGAGGTTCCCCTGAAGCAGTCATGTTTACATCAGAATATTTGGAGGAGGTTCCCCTGAAGCAGTCATGTTTACATCAGAATATTTGGAGGAGGTTCCCCTGAAGCAGTCATGTTTACAAAGCAATATTTGCAGAGTTGGGTTTTCATTATCCACTTGTCGGTGGGATTTCTTTTTTACTGGTTGGTTGGTTAGTGGAGTTTGAAGCCTGTCGTTTACAGGAGAGACATTAAAGCTACACCTAGCTTCGTCTCTACAAAAATACTTTAAACCCTAAAATATAAGTTAAATTAAACTCTAAGCACTTATATAATGACAGAAATACACCTCTCAGTGTATATATATATATATATATATATATATATATATATATATATATATATATATATATATATATATATATATATATATATATACGTGAAATTTACTTCAGGGTTGAAATAATGAGTTTTTGGTCTAAAATTTCTCCATATTACAATATGTATATAACGTATTATTCGGCCTTAATGTAATTTTTGTCATGATGTGAAGTCATCTTAAATTTCCCAGCTGTCGGTAATAGAAATTATTAGTATTGCGAAACGAAAGCTTAATATAATATTCCTGGAGTCAGTTCCCGATCAGCCAGGCTGTGGGCTTGGCGCGGATAGCACGGACAGCCTTGTTGATCAAGCCGTCCATCGGGAGGCCTGGTCTGGGACCGGGTCCCCGGGAGGGGGCGTCGACCCCCGCCCCACCCTGGGACCCTTTTCGGATAAGCGCAGCCAAGTATAATGGCAGAACTTAAATAATATTCGTGGCCATTTACGAATTATCTTTAGAATTGTTATGGCGGATCTGCTGTGTCCAGTTACAGTAAGTTTAACTTCCCTCCCCCTCTCCCCCCTCCCCCCTCCCTCTAGTTAAACCTGTTTTAACTTAGCGTGAAGTTAAACCATTATCAGAAACCAAACTTGTTGTCTAATTAAATCTCGATTTAATGTTGAACTTTTTTTTTCTTGTGGTCGCATCGAACTTTTTGCTTGTAGGCCATAGAACTTTTTTCTTGTGCTCCATGGAAGTTTTTCCTAGTGGTCGCATGGAACTGTTTTCTTGTGGTTCATGGAATTAAGATGAATCAGTTCGGTGTTGCGTTATCGTATGGCAGTAGCTGAGACCATGTGTTGGTTACTTAGCAATATTCTGGCCCCTGAAGCAAGTACCACTTGGGTACTATAGCCGCTGGAGCAAGTACCACTTGGGTACTGTAACTGCTGGAGCAAGTACCACTTGGGTACTGTAACTGCTGGAGCAAGTACCACTTGGGTACTGTAACTGCTGGAGCAAGTACCACTTGGGTACTGTAGCCGCTGGAACAAGTACCACTTGGGTACTGTAACTGCTGGAACAAGTACCACTTGGGTACTGTAACTGCTGGAGCAAGTACCACTTGGGTACTGTAGCCGCTGGAGCAAGTACCACTTGGGTACTGTAACTGCTGGAGCAAGTACCACTTGGGTACTGTAGCCGCTGGAGCAAGTACCACTTGGGTACTGTAACTGCTGGAGCAAGTACCACTTGGTTACTGTAGCTGCTGGAGCAAGTACCACTTGGGTACTATAGCCGCTGGAACAAGTACCACTTAGGTACTGTAGCTGCTGGAGCAAGTACCACTTGGGTACTATAGCCGTTGGAACAAGTACCACTTGGGTACTGTAGCTGCTGGAGCAAGTACCACTTGGTTACTGTAGCTGCTGGAGCAAGTACCACTTGGGTACTATAGCCGCTGGAACAAGTACCACTTAGGTACTGTAGCTGCTGGAGCAAGTACCACTTGGGTACTATAGCCACTGGAACAAGTACCACTTGGGTACTGTAGCTGCTGGAGCAAGTACCACTTGGTTACTGTAGCTGCTGGAGCAAGTACCACTTGGGTACTATAGCCGCTGGAACAAGTACCACTTAGGTACTGTAGCTGCTGGAGCAAGTACCACTTGGGTACTATAGCCGCTGGAACAAGTACCACTTGGGTACTGTAGCTGCTGGAGCAAGTACCACTTGGTTACTGTAGCTGCTGGAGCAAGTACCACTTGGGTACTATAGCCGCTGGAACAAGTACCACTTAGGTACTGTAGCTGCTGGAGCAAGTACCATTTGGTTACTGTAGCCGCTGGAGCAAGTACCACTTGGGTACTGTAGCTGCTGGAGCAAGTACCACTTGGGTACTGTAGCTGCTGGAGCAAGTACCACTTGGGTACTGTAGCCGCTGGAGCAAGTACCACTTGGGTACTGTAGCTGCTGAAGCAAGTACCACTTGGGTACTGTAGCTGCTGGAGCAAGTACCACTTGGGTACTGTAGCTGCTGGAGCAAGTACCACTTGGGTACTGTAGCTGCTGGAGCAAGTACCATTTGGGTACTGTAGCCGCTGGAGCAAGTACCACTTGGGTACTGTAGCTGCTGAAGCAAGTACCACTTGGGTACTGTAGCTGCTGGAGCAAGTACCACTTGGTTACTCTATCTGCTGGAGCAAGTACCACTTGGGTACTATAGCCGCTGGAACAAGTACCACTTAGGTACTGTAGCTGCTGGAGCAAGTACCACTTGGTTACTGTAGCCGCTGGAGCAAGTACCACTTGGGTATTGTAACTGCTGAAGCAAGTACCACTTGGGTACTGTAGCTGCTGGAGCAAGTACCACTTGGGTACTGTAGCTGCTGGAGCAAGTACCACTTGGGTACTGTAACTGCTGAAGCAAGTACCACTTGGGTACTGTAGCTGCTGGAACAAGTACCACTTGGGTACTGTAGCCGCTGGAGCAAGTACCACTTGGGTACTGTAGCTGCTGAAGCAAGTACCACTTGGGTACTGTAGCTGCTGGAGCAAGTACCACTTGGGTACTGTAGCTGCTGGAGCAAGTACCACTTGGGTACTGTAGCCGCTGGAGCAAGTACCACTTGGGTACTGTAGCTGCTGAAGCAAGTACCACTTGGGTACTGTAGCTGCTGGAGCAAGTACCACTTGGGTACTGTAGCCGCTGGAGCAAGTACCACTTGGGTACTATAGCTGCTGAAGCAAGTACCACTTGGGTACTGTAGCTGCTGGAGCAGTACCACTTGGGTACTGTAGCTGCTGGAGCAAGTACCACTTGGGTACTGTAGCCGCTGGAGCAAGTACCACTTGGGTACTGTAGCTGCTGAAGCAAGTACCACTTGGGTACTGTAGCTGCTGGAGCAAGTACCACTTGGTTACTGTAGCCGCTGGAGCAAGTACCACTTGGGTACTGTAACTGCTGAAGCAAGTACCACTTGGGTACTGTAGCTGCTGGAGCAAGTACCACTTGGGTACTGTAGCTGCTGGAGCAAGTACCACTTGGGTACTGTAGCTGCTGGAGCAAGTACCACTTGGGTACTGTAGCTGCTGGAGCAAGTACCACTTGGGTACTGTAGCTGCTGGAGCAAGTACCACTTGGGTACTGTAGCCGCTGGAGCAAGTACCACTTGGGTACTGTAGCTGCTGAAGCAAGTAACACTTGGGTACTGTAGCTGCTGGAGCAAGTACCACTTGGGTACTGTAGCTGCTGAAGCAAGTACCACTTGGGTACTGTAGCTGCTGGAGCAAGTACCACTTGGGTACTGTAGCCGCTGGAGCAAGTACCACGTGGGTACTGTAGCTGCTGAAGCAAGTACCACTTGGGTACTGTATCTGCTGGAGCAAGTACCACTTGGGTACTGTAGCTGCTGGAGCAAGTACCACTTGGGTACTGTAGCTGCTGGAGCAAGCACCACTTGGGTACTGTAGCTGCTGGAGCAAGTACCACTTGGGTACTGTAGCTGCTGGAGCAAGTACCACTTGGGTACTGTAGCTGCTGGAGCAAGTACCACTTGGGTACTGTAGCTGCTGGAGCAAGTACCACTTGGGTACTGTAGCTGCTGGAGCAAGTACCACTTGGGTACTGTAGCTGCTGGAGCAAGTACCACTTGGGTACTGTAGCTGCTGGAGCAAGTACCACTTGGGTACTGTAGCTGCTGGAGCAAGTACCACTTGGGTGCTGTAGCTGCTGAAGCAAGTACCACTTGGGTACTGTAGCTGCTGGAGCAAGTACCACTTGGGTACTGTAGCTGCTGGAGCAAGTACCACTTGGGTACTGTAGCTGCTGGAGCAAGTACCACTTGGGTACTGTAACTGCTGGAGCAATTGCCACTTGGGTACTGTAACTGCTGGAGCAAGTACCACTTGGGTACTGTAGCTGCTGGAGCAAGTACCACGTGGTTACGGTAACTGCTGAAGCAAGTACCACTTGGGTACTGTAGCTGTTGGAGCAAGTACCACTTGGGTGCTGGAGCAAGTACCACTTGGGTGCTGTAGCTGCTGGAGCAAGTACCACTTGGGTACTGTAACTGCTGGAGCAAGTACCACTTGGGTACTGTAGCTGCTGGAGCAAGTAACACTTGGGTACTGTAGCTGCTGGAGCAAGTACCACTTGGGTGCTGTAATTGCTGGAGCAAGTACCACTTGGGTACTGTAGCTGCTTGAGCAAGTAGCACTTGGGTACTGCAGCTGCTGGAGCAAGTACCACTTGGGTACTGTAGCTGCTGGAGCAAGTACCACTTGGGTACTGTAGCTGCTGGAGCAAGTACCACTTGGGTACTGTAGCTGCTGGAGCAAGTACCACTTGGGTACTGTAGCTGCTGGAGCAAGTACCACTTGGGTACTGTAGCTGCTGGAGCAAGTACCACTTGGGTACTGTAACTGCTGGAGCAAGTGCCACTTGGGTACTGTAGCTGCTGGAGCAAGTACCACTTGGGTACTGTAGCTGCTGGAGCAAGTACCACTTGGGTACTGTAGCTGCTGGAGCAAGTACCACTTGGTTACTGTAACTGCTGAAGCAAGTACCACTTGGGTACTGTAGCTGCTGGAGCAAGTACCACTTGGGTGCTGTAGCTGCTGGAGCAAGTACCACTTGGGTACTGTAACTGCTGGAGCAAGTACCACTTGGGTACTGTAGCTGCTGGAGCAAGTAGCACTTTGGTGCTGTAGCTGCTGGAGCAAGTACCACTTGGGTACTGTAACTGCTGGAGCAAGTACCACTTGGGTACTGTAACTGCTGGAGCAAGTACCACTTGGGTACTGTAACTGCTGGAGCAAGTACCACTTGGGTACTGTAGCTGCTGGAGCAAGTACCACTTGGGTACTGTAACTGCTGGAGCAAGTACCACTTATGTACTGTAACTGCTGGAGCAAGTACCACTTGGGTACTGTAACTGCTGGATCAAGTAGCATTTGGGTACTGTAACTGCTGGAGCAAGTACCACTTGGGTACTGTAACTGCTGGAGCAAGTACCACTTGGGTACTGTAGCTGCTGGAGCAAGTACCACTTGGGTACTGTAACTGCTGGAGCAAGTACCACTTGGGTGCTGTAGCTGCTGGAGCAAGTACCACTTGGGTACTGTAACTGCTGGAGCAAGTACCACTTGGGTACTGTAACTGCTGGAGCAAGTACCACTTGGGTACTGTAACTGCTGGAGCAAGTAGCATTTGGGTACTGTAACTGCTGGAGCAAGTACCACTTGGGTACTGTAGCTGCTGGAGCAAGTACCACTTGGGTACTGCAGCTGCTGGAGCAAATACCACTTGGGTACTGTAGCTGCTGGAGCAAGTACCACTTGGGTACTGTAGCTGCTGGAGCAATTACCACTTGGGTGCTGTAACTGCTGGAGCAAGTACCGCTTGGGTACTGTAGCTGCTGGAGCAAGTACCACTTGGGTACTGCAGCTGCTGGAGCAAATACCACTTGGGTACTGTAGCTGCTGGAGCAAGTACCACTTGGGTACTGTAGCTGCTGGAGCAATTACCACTTGGGTGCTGTAACTGCTGGAGCAAGTACCGCTTGGGTACTGTAGCTGCTGGAGCAAGTACCACTTGGGTACTGTAACTGCTGGAGCAAGTACCACTTGGGTACTGTAACTGCTGGAGCAAGTACCACTTGGGTACTGTAACTGCTGGAGCAAGTACCACTTGGGTACTGTAACTGCTGGAGCAAGTAGCATTTGGGTACTGTAACTGCTGGAGCAAGTACCACTTGGGTACTGTAGCTGCTGGAGCAAGTACCACTTGGGTACTGCAGCTGCTGGAGCAAGTACCACTTGGGTACTGTAGCTGCTGGAGCAAGTACCACTTGGGTACTGTAGCTGCTGGAGCAAGTACCACTTGGGTGCTGTAACTGCTGGAGCAAGTACCACTTGGGTACTGTAGCTGCTGGAGCAAGTACCACTTGGGTACTGTAACTACTGGAGCAAGTACCACTTGGGTACTGTAACTGCTGGAGCAAGTACCACTTGGGTACTGTAACTGCTGGAGCAAGTACCACTTGGGTACTGTAGCTGCTGGAGCAAGTAGCATTTGAGTACAGTGACCACTGGAGTAGCTAACACTGATACAGTGGTATCTGCATTAATCACTTTTTCAGGGTTTTTGTAAAACTATCAACATGGTCAACATTTCGATGTAAATTCTTAAGGAAGTGCGAGTATACATTTAGACCAGCACAACTTAAGAAATTTTCTGAAACTAAAAAAAATAGTAGGGGCACCCTAAATACACTAAGAGAAAAACACAGTAAGTGTCCGGGGCTCAAGACTGTTCAACAGCCTCCCACCAGCCATAAGAGGAATTACCAATAGACTCCTGGCTGTCTTCAAGAGGGAACACTGGACAGATACCTAAAGTCAGTACCCGATCAGCAGGGCTGTGGTTTGTACGTTGGACTACGTGAGATAAGATAAGATTTCGTTCGGATTTTTAACCCCGGAGGGTTAGCCACCCAGGATAACCCAAGAAAGTCAGTGCGTCATCGAGGACTGTCTAACTTATTTCCATTGGGGTCCTTAATCTTGTCCCCCAGGATGCGACCCACACAGTAACAGCCAACAGTAACAGCCTGGTTGATCAGGCCCTGATCCGCAGGGAGGACTGGTCAAGGACTGGGCCGCGGGGGCGTTGACCCCTGGAACACCCTGCAGGTAGTCACGTGTTAATTTTTTTTTGTGCGGTAAAATTTCGTACGTCCGCCAGTGGTCACTACTCACCAGTCCTCAAGCTGAGGATAACAGCGCTTAGCCTGTAAATGAGCCGATTTTTTCTTTCTGAGGTAATACGTCTTAGCCCGTAAATGAGCTGAGGTAATACGTCTTAGCCTGTAAATAAGATGAGGTAATACGTCTTAGCCTGTAAATGAGCTGAGGTAATACGTCTTAGCCTGTAAATGAGCTGAGGTAATACGTCTTAGCCTGTAAATGAGCTGAGGTAATACGTCTTAGCCTGTAAATGAGCTGAGGTAATACGTCTTAGCCTGTAAATAAGCTGAGGTAATACGTCTTAGCCTGTAAATGAGCTGAGGTAATACGTCTTAGCCCGTAAATGAGCTGAGGTAATACGTCTTAGCCTGTAAATGAGCTGAGGTAATACGTCTTAGCCCGTAAATGAGCTGAGGTAATACGTCTTAGCCTGTAAATAAGCTGAGGTAATACGTCTTAGCTTGTAAATGAGCTGAGGTAATACGTCTTAGCCTGTAAATGAGCTGAGGTAATACGTCTTAGCCTGTAAATGAGCTGAGGTAATACGTCTTAGCCTGTAAATGAGCTGAGGTAGGAGGAAAACCTGTAGCCTGTAAATTCAACGGTGTAAAACAGCACTAGCGAGGTGATTTGTGGTGGCGTTGGGATGTGCTGATGTCATTGACATTCCGAGAGATGTGTCAGCAGTCCGTTAATATTCTGTTGTAACACTGTCGCCTTAACCTGCACAAGAGAGAGAGAGAGAGAGAGAGAGAGAGAGAGAGTTTTTTTCCAGTAACAAAACCTTGCTGGGTTGCCAGTTGCAGTTGCAAATTTAAACAGATAAACATTTTTCTAACGTATTGTCATAGTCTGTTCCATATGGCCGGACTCTGGGAGCTGCAAAACTCTCGGGACTCATCAGAAGTAGAGGTGGCCCGGTGGCCTGGTGGCTAAAGCTCCCGCTTCACACACGGAGGGCCCGGGTTCGATTCCCGGCTGGTGGAAACATTTCGACACGTTTCCTTACACCTGTTGTCCTGTTCACCTAGCAGCAAATAGGTACCTGGGTGTTAGTCGACTGGTGTGGGTCGCATCCTGGGGGACAAGATTAAGGACCCCAATGGAAATAAGTTAGACAGTCCTCGATGACGCACTGACTTTCTTGGGTTATCCTGGGTGGCTAACCCTCCGGGGATTAAAAATCCGAACGAAATCTTATCTTATCTTATCTTGTCATAGGTGTGGGTGTTACCCACAGTTATTTGTTGACAGTCAGGGGAGTGGGAGTCATGGGCAGGGAGCAGGAGCTAATGTCTTACACACAGGACTGGGGTGTCTTACACACAGGACTGGGGTGTCTTACACACAGGACTGGGGTGTCTTACACACAGGACTGGGGTGTCTTACACACAGGACTGGGGTGTCTTACATACAGGACTGGGGTGTCTTACACACAGGACTGGGGTGTCTTACACACAGGACTGGGGTGTCTTACACACAGGACTGGGGTGTCTTACACACAGGACTGGGGTGTCTTACACACAGGACTTGAGTGTCTTACACACAGGACTGGAGTGTGTCCTTACATTCCAACAGGTACTGGCGTTTTCTAGTTCATTTTCCCCCTGGATGCGATCTCCAACAATCAGTGAGGAGCACTGACGTGGGAGAAAGGTATTGGGTAAGAACTAGGGAAAGGGACAGGAGCTTGAGTTTTACCTGTGACCAGTTTTGGGTGCGTTTCTACCCTCGAAGCCCAGCCGAAGTCAACTTCATTGTTGAGGCTGTTGCTCTTGACCAGGTTGAAGAGTCTTGGACCTTGGATGTTGACACATTGCTCTCTTATTGTGACCATGGCGCCCCTGCTTCTCACCGGGTGCATTTCTCACTTAACCACCATATCTCTCCCTTCAGAATGTTTTCTTAGTATGTAGAATTAGTAGGTTTATTTAGGTACAAGTACACACAAATACAGTTACACAAATTATCATACATAAATAACATATCTCCATGGGGAAGTGGAACAGAATTCTTCCTCCGTAAGTCATGCGGGTCGTAAGAGGTGACTAAAATGCCGGGAGCAAGGGGCTAGTAACCCCTTCTCCTGTATAAATTACTAAATTTAAAAAGAGAAACTTTTTTTTAGGGGGGGAGCCACCCCCTCGGTAGGATACGGCCGGTTTGTTGAAATAATAAGAAACAACATATGTATGCATTACTTAGGGTAACCCAAAAAAGTTAGAGAAATTGGGTGACTTCCAGTAGGACCGTTCCCTCCAGTATCTTCCATGTGTACATTGTCAGGAATCTCTTCTTTCCGCCAGAGCACAGTCCATTCCGAGTACCGTGAGATATTCCCAGTAATTTAAATGTTTTATTGTCTCTGCGCAGGCAGTAAACTATCTCTGTGTCTTCTCCAGCTCTGGTATCTCCTGCCCTGTAATCTAGACTCCAGAAATAACGAAAAGGCACAATACTGTGACTGGAACGATACACAGATAACCCGTACCTAGGAGAGGAGCTTACGACGACATTTCGGTCCGATTTAGACCATTTACAAAGTCACACTAATAGAAAGGAGAGGAGGGAGTATATATAGGCCAGCAGACAGGGACGGGACAAGAGAGGTAGTAGAGGAAGATGAGAAGTAGTGGTAGAGGCAGTAGCAGTGGAGTCAGTCACAGACTACGAAAGAGGAGCTAGGGGCCCACGAAGGGAAGGAACAAGAACACAGAGGAGGGAAAATAATAATAATAGGCAAATACTCGAGATAGAAGAAGAAAGAAAACCCAGTCTTTCTAATCTCAACAACTCTCTCCGTTCCTTAGACATCAAACTTACTTTTCGCCAGACTAACACTTCGCACCAATCTAGTTCATACCTCTCCCCTCTCTATAGATTCTCCTGATGTCTACTCTATTTCTTGTTCCTCCTGTCCTCTTTAGTACTTTGGAGAAACTGGCCGTTCTCTTTCTGACAAACTCAGGGAGCACAAAAGTAGTGTTAGGCTTGCCTACACCAACAATGCTCTTTTCTGTCATGTCAGAGATCACAGTCATTCTATTGACTGGTCTTCTGCCCAGACTGCCTACCCCACGTCTAACTTTCACAGTCGCCGTCTGGTTGAATCCTCCCTTATACACAACTTTCCTTGTATGAATCTTAGTCCTGGCTTTGTCTCTGTAGATGCCTTCCTCTCCCATTACATTGTAAAATGCTCCAAACTTCAGAACACACATGACTTAACCTGATTCTTGTTTTCCCTTCTCCCTCTTCCCCTTCCTCTTTCCTCTTCCTCCTTTGAATTTTCTTTCTTCTGCCTTGGGTATTTGTCCATTATTATTATTTTCCCCCCTCTGTGTTCTTGTTCCTACCGTTTGTGGGCCCTTAGCTCCCTTGTGGGCCCCTAGCTCCCTTGTGGGCCCCTAGCTCCCTTGTGGGCCCCTAGCTCCCTTGTGGGCCCCTAGCTCCCTTGTGGGCCCCTAGCTCCCTTGTGGGCCCCTAGCTCCCTTGCAGTGCTCCTCTTTCTCAGTCTTCGACTGACTCCACTACTACTGCCTCTACCACTACTTCTCATCTTCAACTACTAACTCTCTTGTCCCGTCCCTGTCTGCTGGCCTATATAAACTCCCTCCTTCTCTCCTTTGTATTAGTGTGACTTTGTAAATGGTCCAAGTCGGACCGAAACGTTGTGGTAAGCTCCTCTCTCCTATGTGCAGGTTATTTGTGTAGACTCCAGAAGTATCTCCTGCCTTGTAATCTAGACTCCAGAAGTATCTCCTGCCTTGTAATCTGGACTCCAGAAGTATCTCCTACCTTGTAATCTGGACTCCAGAAGTATCTCCTGCCTTGTAATCTGGACTCCAGAAGTATCTCCTACCTTGTAATCTGGACTCCAGAAGTATCTCCTACCTTGTAATCTGGACTCCAGAAGTATCATTGGTGTCATTTCTCTTTTGATTTTTTTGGTCGTTTCCATGAATAATGTATAAACAGTGTCGTGTATAATGTATAAATATAATCCATGTTGTATGTATAAAGTTAATCCCGGGTAAAATATACAAACTTTGGCAATTTTTTATTACTAATAAAGTCTGAACTTTGCTTCTATGAAAATATCTGGTAAAGTTTGTAAACATCCTGAGCAATGTTGAGGGAAGTGACTTAAAGTGTTGAATCCGTGGGTGTTGGGAAGAGCGGAGGAGAAAGGAAGAGGGAAGGAGAAGAAGAGGGGAGGAGAAAAGGAAGAGTGGAGGAGAAGAAGAAGAGGGAGGATTAGACAGAAGGGAGGGAAGGAAAAAAATCAATCAATCCTTTTAGACTAAGAGGAAGAGAGAGTGTAAAAGTGAAAGGAAGGTAGTAATGGCGGAGGAGACCTGTCTTCACCACCAGAGTCTGGCACGTCTTGAGCACCACGTTTCTGCTGATGTTTCCTGTTGCAACGTAGCAAAGTAATATAGCAAAATAACAAAGGAAAGAGGAGTAGTGTAGAAGGAAGAAGGAAAGAGGAATAAAGAGGGAGAATTGGTAGAAAGTGAAATATAGGAGGGGATTGGAAGAAGGAAGAGGGGGGGGGAGGAAACGGAGAATAAGGATTGTAAGAAGGAAGAGGGGGAGGGGAATAGTGAATAAGGATTATAAGAAGGAAGAGAAGATGAAATAGAGGTGAAGAGGAAGAAGAATAAATGGGAGACCGAGACGAAGATAGAAGAATGGGACAGAGGGGATATGATTAAAAAAAAAAAGGAAAACAGTGAGAGGATAAAATGAGGCTAAGGGTGAGGGAGAAGAGGAGGAGGATAGGAAGGAGGAAGGAGAGTATGAAGAGGATAGGCAGGGGTGGGATAGGTGGGTGCGTCACCCCTCACTGGTAGCTAGGAAGGATGTCATTCATTACAAAGAGGAAATTAGCCACAAGACCAGCTCTGCCTCCCTCTTGTCTTGTTCACGGCGGCGGCGGTGGTGGTGATGGTGGTAGTGGTGGTGATAGTGGTGGTGGTGGTAATGATAGTGGTGGTCTAGGGGCATTATAATGATGGGAGTGTCGTGGTAGTGGGGTTGTGGTTGTTGTGTTGGTATTAGTGCTGGTGCATAATGCCTAACAGGTAAGACAGGTAATGTCTTCAAAACTTGAGACATCATAGACCCAACCGTAGTAAACAGTCTTCCTATGTAATAGTTTGTTAGGTTAATTTATTATATCATTTATTATATCATTTGATTATATCATGTTACGTTGCATTAGGTTAGGTTATCTTAGATTAGGTTAGTTAAGCTTAGCTTAGGTTTAATTAGCACTTAGTTTACCCATTGGTGTGAAACTACCACTTCAGTCTGTCACTAGTTTCAGAGGTGGCTTCCCCTAGGCTTCACAAGACCTTTCAACTCAAGACCACCACCACCACTGCTGTGGTCAGCTCCCCAGCCTCATCTGTGGCTGTAGTCAGCATCACCAGAAGCAGACAAGGGAAGCACTGCTAAGACACACCCCTAACACGAAGGACTTAGAAACGATCGTTGACGAATAAGCAAAGTACGCATATTTGGACCAAAAAAAAAAACTATTAATTCACTGATAGTTTTAGCAATAATAGTCGAGTGAATTGAAAGGCGTTGAGGTTAGGTTCTTCAGGATAGTCAGGTCCCGCAGTATGTCAGTTCCTACGGTGGTCGGGGTGTAACTATCCAGGTCATACCATGGTGTACTAGCCAGGTCCTACGATGGTATAACTATCCAGGTCCTCCGATGGTTTACTAACCAGGTATTACGATGGTGTACTAGCCAGGTACTACGATGGTGTACTAGTCAGGTCCTACGATGGTGTACTAGCCAGGTACTATGATGGTGTACTAGGCAGGTCCTACGATGGTGTACTAGCTAGGTACTGTGATGGTGTACTAGTCAGGCCCTACGATGGTGTACTAACCAGGTACTACGATGGTGTATGATGGTGTATTTGCCGGGTCCTGCGATGGTGTACTAGCCAGGTACTATTATGGTGTACTAGCCAGATCCTACGATGGTGTACTAGCCAGGTCCTACGATGGTGTACTAGCCAGGTCCTACGATGGTGTTACTAGCCAGGTCCTACGATGGTATACTAGCAGGTCCTACGATGGTGTACTAGCCAGGTCCTACGATGGTGTTACTAGCCAGGTCCTACGATGGTGTTACTAGCCAGGTCCTACGATGGTGTACTAGCCAGGTCCTACGATGGTGTTACTAGCCAGGTCCTACCTGGAGGTTATTCCGGGGATCAATGCCCCCGCGGCCCGATCCATGACCATGCCTCCCGGTGGATCAGGGCCTGATCAACTAGGCTGTTACTGCTGGCCGCACGGAGTCCAACGTACGAGCCACAGCCCGGCTGATCCGGCACTGACTTTAGGTATCTGTCCAGCTCCTTGAAGGCAGCCAGGGGTTTATTGGTAATTCCCCTTATGCTTGGTGGGAGGCTGTTGAACAGTCTTGGGGCCCCGGGCACTTGTGGTGTTTTCTCTTAGTGTACCAATGGCGCCTCTACTTTTAATTGGGGGTATTTTGCATCGCCTGCCCAGTCTTTTACTTTCGTAGGGAGTGATTTCTGTGTGCAGATTTGGGACCATTCCTTCCAGGATTTTCCAAGTGTAGATTATGATACATCTCTTTTGCGTTCCAACGAGTACAAGTCAAGTGCTTCCAAGCGTTTCCAGTAGTTAAGGTGCTTGACAGAACTTATACGTGCAGTAAAGGATCACTGTACACTCTCTAGATCTGCGATTTCACCTGGTTTGAATGAAGATGTTAATGTACAGCAGTATTCCAGCCTAGAGAGAACAAGTGATTTGAAAAGGATCAGCATTGGCTTGGCATCTCTCGTTTTGAAAGTTCTCATTATCCATCCTATCATTTTCTTTGCACATGCGATCGTGGCACTGTTGTGATCCTTGAAAGTGAGATCCTCAGACATTACTACTCCCAGGTCCCTTACATTATTTTTCCGCTCTATTGTATGGCCAGAGTCTGTAGTATACTCTGTTCTAGTTATTATCTCCTCCAGTTTTCCATAACGGAGTAGTTGGAATTTGTCCTCATTGAACATCATATTGTTTACCGTTGCCCACTGGAAAACTTTGTTTATATCTTCTTGGAGGTTAACCGCGTCCTCAGCAGATGACAGCCTCATGCAGATCCTAGTATCATCCGCAAAGGATGATACGGTGCTGTGGTGTATATCTCTGTCTATGTCTGATATGAGGATGAGGAATAAGATGGGGGCGAGTACTGTGCCTTGTGGAACAGAGCTCTTCACTATGGCAGCCTCCGATTTAACTCTGTTGACCACTACTCTTTGTGTTCGATTTGTTAGGAAGTTGAAGATCCATCTCCCCACTTTCCCATTTATTCCTTTAGCACGTATTTTATGGGCTATTACGCCATGATCGCATTTGTCAAATGCTTTTGCAAAGTCTGTGTATATTACATCTGCATTCTGATTTTCTTCCAGTGCATCCAAGGCCATGTCATAGTGATCCAGTAGTTGTGAGAGGCAGGAGCGACCTGCCCTGAACCCATGTTGCTCTGGATTGTAACTAGCCAGGTCCTACGATGGTGTACTAGCCAGGTCCTACGATGGTTTACTAGCCAGGTCCTACGATGGTTTACTAGCCAGGTCCTACGATGGTTTACTAGCCAGGTCCTACGATGGTTTACTAGCCAGGTCCTACGATGGTGTACTAGCCAGGTCCTACGATGGTGTTACTAGCCAGGTCCTACGATGGTGTTACTAGCCAGGTCCTACGATGATGTCTTAGCCAGGTCCTACGATGGTGTACTAGCCAGGTCCTTCGAAGGTGTTACTAGCCAGGTCCTACGATGGTGTACTAGCCAGGTCCTACGATGGTGTTACTAGCCAGGTCCTACGATGGTGTTACTAGCCAGGTCCTACGATGGTGTACTAGCCAGGTCCTACGATGGTGTTACTAGCCAGGTCCTACGATGGTGTACTAGCCAGGTCCTACGATGGTGTTACTAGCCAGGTCCTACGATGGTGTACTAGCCAGGTCCTACGATGGTGTACTAGCCAGGTCCTACGATGGTGTTACTAGCCAGGTCCTACGATGGTGTACTAGCCAGATCCTACGATGGTGTACTAGCCAGGTCCTACGATGGTGTTACTAGCCAGGTCCTACGATGGTATACTAGCCAAGTCCTACGATGGTGTACTAGCCAGGTTCTACGACGGTGTTACTAGCCAGGTCCTACGATGGTGTACTAGCCAGGTCCTACGATGGTGTACTAGCCAGGTCCTACGGTGTACTAGCCAGGTCCTACGATGGTGTACTAGCCAGGTCCTACAATGGTGTACTAGCCAGGTCCTACGATGGTGCTACTAGCCAGGTTCGTGGGTAGATCTAAGTGATTAGTTATTATAAGTGTATCAAGCAGCGGAACAGCAGAGATTGAAATTACCCGGTTTAAGAACCGGTAACTGCTGAAGGAGGCACTGAAGGAAGCAGTGGTAGTGCTGAAGGGAGTGCTGAAGTGCTGAGAGAGGTGCTGGAGGGAGCAGTGGTAACGCTGAAGGGATTGCTGAAGTGCTGAGAGAGGTGCTGAAGGAAGCAGTGGTAACGCTGAAGGGAGTGCTGAGGTGCTGAGAGAGGTGCTGGAGGAAGCAGTGATAACGCTGAAGAGATCGCTGAAGTGCTGAGAGAGGTGCTGAAGGAAGCAGTGGTAACGCTGAAGAGATCGCTGAAGTGCTGAGAGAGGTGCTGAAGGAAGCAGTGGTAACGCTGAAGGGAGTGCTGAGGTGCTGAGAGAGGTGCTGAAGGGAGTGCTGAAGTGTTGAGAGAGGTGCTGAAGGAAGGAAGTGTTGCAGCAAGGGAGTTAAGGATCGGTGAGGTAGTGTCAACATCCAGACTCCTATACACGCCTGGCATTGCATGACCCCTACTAGTTTAACGCTTCCCCGTGAATATCTTAATCCCCCAACTCACTACCTTCTTCATCTCCCAGTCTCTCCCTTATTTTCATTTTTTTTCATCTCTCCTTGTTCCCTATTCCATCTTTTCATCTCCCCTTACTCCCTTTTTCATTTCTCCCTCTCTCAGCTTCCCTTCTCCTCTCATTCTTCCCTCTTTTCATCTTCCCCCTGGTTGTGGAGGGGAAGAAGTGGGGGGAGGGGGAGAGGGAAGTGGAAGGGATTATAAACGGTACAGATATGTAGGCAGCTTCAAAGAGGGCAAGAGTGTGAGTGATGGTGAAGGTGTTTTCTTCTTAGTCACTCTGCCCTGAGTAATAGACTCAAGATCGTAGCTAAACCGAAATTGCAAATAAGCCATACCACGGGTGGGGATTGAACTCGTGGCGAGCGAGTCGTAAAACTCCAGGCCAGCGCCTAAGCAACTGGGTAACATAGAGCTTTTCTGGGAACGCCAACGTTTCGATAACTTGAAGATCAACACGGAACAAAACGTAGTGTTCTTAAATAATGATAATAATTATTATTATTTTCCATTTTCTTATGTATAAAGTATGGTTTTCTTTGGTTATTACAGTGGAAACTCATCAAGATGTTCCAAACTTCAGCTGCCGATCAGAACACTGGGAGGAGTGCGCCAAGACTCGCCCCGGGGGGCAAGTACAGGACGTCCTTAATAACACTCTAGGAGAGTCCAGCAAGGACAACAGTGTCATGAACACCAAGTGAGTGAGAGAGGCTCTTCTGTTTGTCCAGTTCCCCTCTACATCCCTTCCTTCATTTCTCCCTTTCTTCTGTCCCTCCATGCCGTCTGTTCATCTCTCCACATATTTCCCTTTCATCTGTCCCCCTCTGCCGTCCCTTCATCTCTATATCTCATTTTCCTCTGTCCTTCTTTACGTCTATCTGCACCCTCTTTCTCGTCTCTCCTTCCGCTATTATTCCCCCTTTCTTCCTTTTAATCTCTCCCTCCGTCCCTGTGTTTTGAAAATATATTAAATCTCTTTAAACATGTGAAAGGAAACACAGATCCTTTACCAGGATAATTTCATTAAGGAAATGTATCGCTTACCACGAGAATAGTCAATCCCAGTGAGCGAAAGATTTATTTAATAAAATAAATGTTAATACTTACCAAGTCTTAATTACGCTCTTGTCGTTATTAGATTTTGCCTTTATTAAGCCCATCCTTTATCGGCGTTATTTGAGGATGACAGTGATCGTTGTTAAGATCATGTTGTGTTCCATAACGAGGGGCTTTTTTAAAAAGTAATATTATATGCCAGTCACCCTAATTGTATATTGTATTCCACTTTATAGAAATAAAAGTTTGTTTTATAACAATATTTGCATCAAATTTATAAGCACGCAAACTACAACTGTAATTTATACTTAAGATTCCATCAATACATTCGGTTGGAAAACCGGTGTACATTCACGTGAGAAAGGCCCTGTATTTATCACTCAGATATTTTTTTTTCACTTATTCAGAGGCATGTTAAGAGCTCTGATTCCTGCCAAACAATGTACAGTGTGAAGACTGTGAGTCTTCAGTCTGTACCAGTAAAATAAAGACTAAATCTTTCACTGGAGACAGAATCGACGAGCTTTATAAGGTCTCTAGTTAATAATATCCAACAAGACAGTTTATTGTGGCAACGTTTCGCTCTCCACGAGCTTTGTCAAGCCGGTAACGACAGCTCCTGGAGAGCGAAACTGTCACAATAAAATGTCACATTAGTTGCATCTGTGTTCATTTTCCTAACATTTCGTGGGTAATTCTACCATTGTTTTGAGGGGTGGTGAACCCTTGCAGCACGGCCTGGGACCAGGCTTCCCAACTGACCACTTGGTACACTAGGCTGTACTAGCGGTCCGCAGGCTGCTAGTACACACAGGAATTTGCTGGAGATGGCGATCCAGTTTCTCCTTGAAAACTTATACCCTTGCTGGTAACAGGATGAAGTCTTGGACCACGGATGTTGGCATAGTGTTCTTTCATTGTGCCCATGGTTCCCCTGCTTTGAACTTGGTTTATTTTACACTCCCTCCTGTATCTCTCCAGTAAGTTACGCTAGGTTGTAAACTGGGGACCTGACCTTTAAGTACCTTGCATGTATATATTATCAGGGATAGTAATATATACATGGGACGGGTATAATATCATAGGTGAAGTGACAGCCCTATTTGCCTTCTACTCTTCTATTATTTTTACATATCCTTGATAATGTGAGAAACCACGAAACCGCTTGGATGTTCACTATTTTTTCACAGTGAATGTTTTGCTTATTGTGATCTTGTTACATATTACCAGTTATGTCTCTCTTCTCCGTTGCGTAGGTAGCAATTATTATAATCAAGAGGGAGCGCTAAACCCTTAGGATTATGCAGCGCCGATGGGGGGGGGGAGTGGAAGGTATTCAGAGAACTGGAGCACAGATCCAATTCCTTAGATCAAGAGCTGCTCACCAACGTCAAGGAACCTTCCTTGAGGGGTTAGATGTATTGTTTCTCAGCTTGCAGTCGTGAGTAATATACGTGCCTAGCAAATCAATATCTTACACAGGTATGCCTTTAACATTTTAAGCTAGGTTAGGGTGGTGCAGGGAGGTGGCCTGCCTAAGATAACTTAACCTAACCTAACCCAAACTAAACCCAATCAACCCAACCTAACCTAACCTAACCTGTACAGGTAACCTAACTTACCTGTATATGAAATTCATGGTCTCCAGTAGTTGTAATATTACTTGTGGTCTCCAGTAGTTGTAATATTACTTGTGGTCTCCAGTAGTTGTAATATTACTTGTGGTCTCCAGTAGTTGTAATATTACTTGTGGTCTCCAGTAGTTGTAATATTACTTGTGGTCTCCAGTAGTTGTAATATTACTTGTGGTCTCCAGTAGTTGTAATATTACTTGTGGTCTCCAGTAGTTGTAATATTACTTGTGGTCTCCAGTAGTTGTAATATTACTTGTGGTCTCCAGTAGTTGTAATATTACTTGTGGTCTCCAGTAGTTGTAATATTACTTGTGGTCTCCAGTAGTTGTAATATTCACTTGTTGAATATTATGTAACAGTGTAAGTTAGAAGTCTGAGTACAGCCTCCAGAGAGAGAGAGACGGAAGAGAGAGAGACGAGGAGAAAGAGAGAGAGACGGGGAGAAAGAGAGAGAGAGAGAGACGGGGAGAAAGAGAGAGAGAGAGAGACGGGGAGAAAGAGAGAACAAAGCAGAGTAGTTGCCACATGTCTCTGATAAACAAATGGTTGTAATTATTATTATTAGGTGGAAGCTCTAAACCCACATTGGCCATCCAGCGCCTGGGAGGGAGGGGAGGATGGAAATCAATCACAGGTTCGATCTAAGGAATGGGAGGACCAGTCCGGTTACTTGGATCAAGAGCCACACGGTCATAAGTGCATTTTCAAGAAGTTCTCACCGTGGCTGCTTTTATTTTTATCCAAAGAATTGGAGCTACTCTCTCTCTTCTTCCTCGGATCAAACAGGAGTAGGGGAAACTCTCGATACCCATCAAAGGCTTTCTGTACAGTAGTATGTCACTGAAATAAAGAAATATAGAAATAAAGATATTATTATTATTATTATTATTATTATTATTATTATTATTATTATTATTATTATTATTATTAAAGGTTGTGTTATTTCAGTGGTCTTGTTTGAAGACAGTTTCTCTAGGTTATCACTAAGCAATGTTATGGGTGAAGACAGTCTATTTAGACGAGGGAGAGAGGCCCTTGCTGTAATGGGCATGTCTCTAGGGCGACACTCCCGTCTTACACCGCTACACTCTCGCCCTTATACACCCGGGCTTTTGTGTTAGGTTGAGCCTCGTCCTTTCGCCTGCCCGGAAGAAATGTATTATTCAAGTAAAACACACAGTGGCCAGTGTTCCCGGGACTCGTGACAATGGTGGATGCATGAACAGGTCTGCCCTGCTCTAAACACTGCTCAGATTGTTCTGTTTTGAGCCCCTCTCTGAGCACCTGGCTTTGTGCTCTCTCTCTATGTTGAGATTGTGAAGTCTAGTCTCATAGTCAAGTCTAAGGCACTTTGACTTTTTGGGGTTATTCTAGGTGATTTACACTATGTATGATAATTGTACTTATGTCTACCTGTGTCTGAACTTGTGTCCCGTAGCTCGGTTGGTAGCGCACTCAGCTCACACACATTGAGGTCCGTGGTTCGGTCCCCGGTACGGGTGATAACAGAAAGGCGTGTTACCTTAAGATACCTGCTGCCCCTGTTCACCTAGCAGTAAATAGGTACCTGGATGTTAGCCGACTGGTGTGGATCGCATCCTGGAGGACAAAATTAACCTAATTTGCCCGAAATGCTCTACATAACACGGGACTTTCTATATACTATGTCACTGATGTCAGCTGTGGTCTGTATACCTTGTACATATACTTGCAGAAATAAATATTATTATTAATTGTTTTTTTTCAACAAGGCCGTCTCCCACCGAGGCAGGGTGACCCAAAAAAGAAAGAAAATCCCCAAAAATAAAATACTTTCATCATCATTCAACACTTTCACCACACTCACACATAATCACTGTCTTTGCAAAGGCGTTCAGGTACGACATTATTATTAATTATTATTATTATTATTATTATTATTATTATTATTATTATTATTATTATTATTATTAGTCTGGTAGTGAAGTTTATGCTGGTGCATTGCCCAGTCTTGCCGTGTCTGCTGGAACAACGAAAAGCTTTCATGGGAGGATATTCACATTAGTTAAAGGTTCCTTTGGAAATTACAAAACCTCGGTTAGTTTATGATGTAGCGGGTTATGATTATGTGGGTCTGCTAGTCCTCCAGCAACAACAGCCTGAATGAACAACTCATCTTAAGTCTTGCGTTGTGGGACGAGTAAAACTGGGACAGTCGAAGAAGAGAGCATTTACTGAACGTCAGTACGAAGTTATTGTAAATATAGTGATGTCTGAGGCATGTGTCACCAACACAAGATGATACCCAGCACAGAGGTCAGGTGATGATGTGAGGAGACAGAAGACAGGTCAGGTGATGATGTGAGGAGACAGAAGACAGGTCAGGTGATGATGTGAGGAGACAGAAGACAGGTCAGGTGATGTGAGGAGACAAAAGACAGGTCAGGTGATGATGTGAGGAGACAGAAGACAGGTACTCGCCCCCCATCCTGTTCCTCATCCTCGTATCAGACATAGACCGAGATATAACCCACAGCACTGTATCATCCTTTGCAGATGATAATAGGATCTGCATGAGGCTGTCTTCTATTGAGGACACGGTTAACCTCCAAGAAGATACAGTGGACCCTCGCCTAATGAACGTATCGCATAACGTTAAATCCGCCTAGCGATACATTTTAACGCAAAAATTTTGCCTCGGCTAGCGCTAAAAAACTCACTCAACGCGATTCGTTCGAGACGCGTCCACGTGCGGCCTGAGCCCGCCTCACTTGTTCTGTGGGTGCCAGTGTTTACAAGCCAGCCACCGCGGTCGCTTCCAAGCATACAATCGGAACATTTCATATTATCACAGCCTTTTTAGTGATTGCACCTGCAAAATAAGTCACCATGGGCCTCAAGAAAGCTTCTAGTGCCAACCCTACAGCAAAAAGAGTGAGAATTACTATGGATATGAAGAAAGAGATCATTGCTAAGTGTGAAAGTGGAGTGCGTGTCTCCGAGCTGGCCAGGTTGTACACAAAACCCCAATCAACCATCGCTACTATTGTGGCCAAGAAAACGGCAATCAAGGAAGCTGTTCTTGCCAAAGGTGCAACTTTATTTTCGAAACAGAGATCGAAAGTGATAGAGGATGTTGAGAGACTGTTATTGGTGTGGATAAACGAAAAACAGATAGCAGGAGATAGCATCTCTCAAGCGATCATATGTGAAAAGGCTAGGAAGTTGCATGACGATTTAATTAGAAAAATGCCTGCAACTAGTGATGATGTGAGTGAATTTAAGGCCAGCAAAGGTTGGTTTGAGAGATTTAAGAATCGTAGTGGCATACATAGTGTGATAAGGCATGGTGAGGCTGCCAGTTTGGACCACAAAGCGGCTGAAAAATATGTGCAGGAATTCAAGGAGTACATAGACAGTGAAGGACTGAAACCTGAACAAGTGTTTAATTGTGACGAAACAGGCCTGTTTTGGAAGAAAATGCCAAACAGGACCTACATTACTCAGGAGGAAAAGGCACTCCCAGGACATAAGCCTATGAAAGACAGGCTTACTCTGTTGATGTGTGCCAATGCTAGTGGTGATTGCAAAGTGAAGCCTTTATTGGTGTATCACTCTGAAACTCCCAGAGTGTTCAGGAAAAACAATGTCCTCAAGGCTAATTTGTGTGTGCTGTGGAGGGCAAACAGTAAGGCATGGGTCACTAGGGACTTTTTCTATGACTGGTTACACCATGCATTTGCCCCCACTGTGAAAAATTACCTAATTGAAAAGAAATTAGACCTTAAGTGCCTCCTGGTATTAGACAGTGCTCCTGGTCATCCTTCAGACGTGGCAGAGTGACTTTCTGCGGAAGTGAGCTTCATTAAGGTCAAGTTTTTGCCTCCTAATACCACTCCTCTCCTGCAGCCCATGGACCAGCAGATCATTTCCAACTTCAAGAAACTGTACACAAAAGCTGTGTTTGAAAGGTGCTTTGTAGTGACCTCAGAAACTCAATTGACTCTAAGAGAGTTTTGGAGAGATCACTTTAGCATCCTCAATTGTGTAAACATTATAGGTAAGGCTTGGGAGGAAGTGACTAAGAGGACCTTGAACTCTGCTTGGAAGAAACTGTGGCCAGAATGTGTAGACAAAAGGGATTTTGAAGGGTTTGAGGCTAACCCTGGGAATCCTATGCCAGTTGAGGAATCCATTGTGGCATTGGGGAAGTCCTTGGGGTTGGAGGTTAGTGGGGAGGATGTGGAAGAGTTGGTGGAGGAGGACAGTGAAGAACTAACCACTGATGAGCTGCTAGATCATCTTCAACAGCAAGAGGCCACACCTGAGGAAACTGCTTTGGAGGAGGGGATAGAGAAATTGAGGAAGTTGCCTACTTCAAAGATTAAGGAAATGTGTGCACTGTGGCTTAAAGTGCAAACCTTTTTTGATGAAAATCACCCTCACACAGCTATTGCAAGCCGTGCTGGTGACTATTACACTGACAATGTTGTGAAACACTTTAGGAATGTCATAAAGGAATGGGAGGTACAGGCCTCTATGGACAGATATGTTGTGCAACAGAGGTCCAGTGACTCTCAAGCTGGTCCTAGTGGCATTAAAAGAAGGGAAGTAACCCCGGAAAAGGACTTGCCACCTCAAGTCCTAATGGAAGGGGATTCCCCTTCTAAACACTAACACCATCAACACACTCCCCTCCTCCCATCCCATCAATCATCACCAGATCTTCAATAAAGGTAAGTGTCATGTAACTGTGCATGTCTTCTTCAGTTTGTGTGTATTAAAATTAATATTTCATGTGGTAAAAATTTTTTTTTGTTCATACTTTGGGGAGTCAGGAACGGATTAATTTGATTTCCATTATTTCTTATGGGGAAAATTAATTCGCCTAACGATAATTTCGCCTAACGTTGAGCTCTCAGGAATGGATTAATAACGTTAGGCGAGGGTCCACTGTATAAACAAAGTTTTCCAGTGGACAACGGAAAACGATATGATGTTCAATGAGGACAAATTCCAGCTACTCCGTTATGGAAAACCGGAGGAGATAATAGCTAGAACAGAGTATACTACAAACTCTGGCCGTACAGTAGAGCGGAAAAATAATGTAAGGGACCTGGGAGTAGTAATGTCTGAGGATCTCACTTTCAAGGATCACAACAGTGCCACAATCACAAGTGCAAAGAAAATGATAGGATGGATAATGAGAACGTTCAAAACAAGAGATGCCAAGCCAGTGATGATCCTTTTCAAATAGCTTGTTCTCTCTAGGCTGGAATACTGCTGTACATTAACATTCCCATTCAAAGCAGGTGAAATTGCAGATCTAGAGAGTGTACAGAGAACCTTCACTGCACATATAAGTTCTGTCAAGCACCTTAACTACTGGAAACGCTTGGAAGCACTTGACTTGTACTCATTGGAACGCAGGAGAGAAAGATATATCATAATCTACACTTGGAAAATTCTGGAAGGAATGGTCCCGAATCTGCACACAGAAATCACTCCCTACGAAAGTAAAAGACTGGGCAGGCGATGCAAAATACCCCCAATTAAAAGTAGGGGGTGCCATTGGTACACTAAGAGGAAACACCATAAGTGTCCAAGGCCCAAGACTGTTGAACAGCCTTCCACCAAGCATAAAAGGAATTACCAATAAACCCCTGCCTGCCTTCAAGAGAGAGCTGGACAGATACCTAAAGTCAGTGCCGGATCAGCCGGGCTGTGGCTCGTATGTTGGACTGTGTACGGCCAGCAGTAACAGCCTGGTTGATCAGGCCCTGATCCACCAGGAGGCCTGGTCGTGGACCGGGCCGTGGGGGCGTTGATCCCAGGAATAACCTCCAGGTAGGTAGACTCCAGGTAGATGAAGTGGAGGTGGATGTCTACCAATTGTTGATTCACTGGGGGTGAGGATGGGTTATTACTCCCATGACCTAGTCCTAGACCAGGCTTCTGTAATGACCTGATGCTAGCTAGCAACATGCA
>NC_091357.1:7786618-7801538 GCF_038502225.1 Cherax quadricarinatus
CATTCAGGTCCCCTACCACAATTACTCTCTCACTTGGTTCAAAGGCTCCTATACATTCACTTAACATCTCCCAAAATCTCTCTCTCTCCTCTGCATTCCTCTCTTCTCCAGGTGCATACACGCTTATTATGACCCACTTCTCGCATCCAACCTTTACTTTAATCCACATAATTCTCGAATTTACACATTCATATTCTCTTTTCTCCTTCCATAACTGATCATTTAACATTACTGCTACCCCTTCCTTTGCTCTAACTCTCTCAGATACTCCAGATTTAATCCCATTTATTTCCCCCCACTGAAACTCTCCTACCCCCTTCAGCTTTGTTTCGCTTAGAGCCAGGACATCCAACTTCTTTTCATTCATAACATCAGCAATCATCTGTTTCTTGTCATCCGCACTACATCCACGCACATTTAAACAACCCAGTTTTATAAAGTTTTTCTTCTTCTCTTTTTTAGTAAATGTATACAGGAGAAGGGGTTACTAGCCCATTGCTCCCGGCATTTTAGTCGCCTCATACGACACGCATGGCTTACGGAGGAAAGATTCTTTTCCACTTCCCCATGGACAATAGAAGAAATAAAAAAGAACAAGAGCTATTTAGAATAAGGAGAAAAACCTAGATGTATGTATATATATATATGCATGTATATATATATATGCATGTATATATATATATATATATATATATATATATATATATATATATATATATATATATATATATATATATATATATATATATATATATATATAAATATATATATATATATATATATAAAAAAATATATATATATATATAAATATATATATATATATATATATATATAAATATATATATATATATAAATATATATATATATATATATATATATATATAAATATATATATATATATATATATATATATATATATATATATATTAAATATATATATATATATATATATAAATATATATATATATATATATATATATATATATATATATATATATATATATATATATATATATATATATATAATATATATATATATATATATATATATATATATATATATAAATATATATAAATATATATATATATATATATATATATATAATATATATAAATATATATATATATATATATATATATAAATTATGTATATATATATATTATATATATATGTAAATATATATATGTAAATATATATATATATGTAAATATATATAATATATATATATATATATATATATATATATATATATATATATATATATATATATAGTATTATATATATATATATATTTTTTTTTTCAACAAGTCGGCCGTCTCCCACCGAGGCAGGGTGACCCAAAAAAGAAAGAAAATCCCCAAAAAGAAAATACTTTCATCATCATTCAACACTTTCACCACACTCACACATTATCACTGTTTTTGCAGAGGTGCTCAGAATACAACAGTTTAGAAGCATATACGTATAAAGATACACAACATATCCCTCCAAACTGCCAATATCCCAAACCCCTCCTTTAAAGTGCAGGCATTGTACTTCCCACTTCCAGGACTCAAGTCCGACTATATGAAAATAACTGGTTTCCCTGAATCCCTTCACTAAATATTACCCTGCTCACACTCCAACAGATCGTCAGGTCCCAAGTACCATTCGTCTCCATTTACTCCTATCTAACATGCTCACACACGCTTGCTGGAAGTCCAAGCCCCTCGCCCACAAAACCTCCTTTACCCCCTCTCTCCAACCCTTTCGAGGACGACCCCTACCCCGCCTTCCTTCCCCTATAGATTTATGTGCTTTCCATGTCATTCTACTTTGATCCATTCTCTCTAAATGACCAAACTACCTCAACAACCCCTCTTCTGCCCTCTGACTAATACTTTTATTAACTCCACACCTTTTCCTAATTTCCACACTCCGAATTTTCTGCATAATATTTACACCACACATTACCTTTAGACAGGACATACATATATATACAGTGGACCCTGGTTAACGATATTTTTTCATTCCAGAAGTATGTTCAGGTGCCAGTACTGACCGAATTTGTTCCCATAAGGAATATTGTGAAGTAGATTAGTCCATTTCAGACCCCCAAACATACACGTACAAACGCACTTACATAAATACACTTACATAATTGGTCGCATTGGAAGGTGATCGTTAAGCGGGGGTCCACTGTATGTATATATATATATATATATATATATATATATATATATATATATATTTTCGTGCATGCAAGACAAGCCATGGGGGGGTGAAAATCTTTGGCTCAAGTACTTTTACACTTCTCAGTGCATCATCAGGAGCTGTGCAATGTTGCAAGAGTAGCAGCAGGAGAATTGAGGGGTAGTTTTCTCAGAGTATGATAGCATGTGTGAGTAAAATAATACTGAAAAGTTAGGGGAAGAAAAGGAAAAAGGAAAAATAATAAATAAATTTAAGGCAACCAGCTGACTGAACTTTTAAAGAACACAGTAAAACAAACCTCAAGAAATCCCAGAAAAGGATGGGGTGAATAATGAGAACTTTTAATGCAAGAGAAACAATGCAAGTGGAAACACTATTCAGATCACTTTTGTTCTTGTGCTCAGTGTTGATGACTCCATTGAGAGTAGGAGAGATAGAGCTTGAAAAAATATAGCCAGCATTTATTGCTTGCATAGAGGTAATAAGGAATTTCAGATCCTGGGAATACCTCACAGAACTGGGAATGTAGTCTCTGAAGAGAGAGATCTGATAATGCATTTATGGAAGATACTGGAGGGTGTTGTCTCAAACCTAGAGACTACCACAACAACGTACTGGAATAAGAGAAGGGAGGAAATGTGAAATAGGCTCAGTGAAAAGTGACGCGGACACAACACAAGAACACTGTCAGCATTCGTGGGCCTTGACTGTTTAACCTTCTACCAGCAGATACAGTATCAGAAATACTGCCCAAACAAGTGTAGAAATATTCAAGAGGAAATTAGATCACTACCTCAATGATGTTTGCCAGACCAGCCAGATTGTGATAGATATGTCAGCCAGTGTGCTACCAAAGCAACAGCCTTGTTGACCAAGCAGTCAACACAGAGATCTCGCCCCAAGCCAGGCCATAAGACTAGGAAAAAGCTTGACACAGGTCACAGGTATATGTATGCCTGTATACCCTGAAACATGTATATAATCATGTATGTCTCCACGAAATGTGGAGATGCGTATGTCTCAGATTACATATGCCGTAAGAATTTACTTTATTCCTTTGTTTTAGGGATTAAAATACCTGTACAGTGGACCTTCGTTTTTCATAATTAATCCATTCCAGAGAGCGTGACTATTATCGAAATTGACGATTTGCGAATCCATTTTCCCCATAAGAAATAATGTAAATCCAATTAATTCGTTCCAGACACACAGAAGTATCAACAACAATTTTTTTTTTTACCTTAAAGATAGATTTACATGCACAAAAGAATGAACATTCAACATGATAGTTACCTTTATTGAAGGCTGTTGTTGATGAATGGAAGATGGGGAGGAGGAGAGAGGGTATTGTTTGGAAGGGGAATCCCCCTCCATAAGGACTCTAGGTCACTTCAGGGGTCACTTCCCTAGCTTAAATATAGATTTACATGCAGAAAAGAATGCCAAATAAATGTAAAGCACTAATAAAATGTATAAATGAACATTTAAAATTACACTTACCTTTTATTGAAGGCTTTTGTTGGTGTACGACAGACGGGGCAGAGAGAAGGAAGGCAAGATTGTTGGAGAATATGACACTAATATCAACTCTACGGCTTATTTATCTATCACAATTCAACTTATATGACATAATAAACAATATTAATAACATAGAAACATGGAATATACTCTAGAATGAATAAAATAAGTCATTATGTATGTCACAAGAGGTGTGTTGTTGTTGGGTGTATAAGGGCCACTGAGAGTAAACCGTCCATAATGGTGGTGAAGCAGCAGCTGAGGCGGCGGTGTTTTCTGTAGCCCTATATAACTCCAACAACATTGGAGGAGGCACCCTCTACCACCATCACAACCACTACCATCCTCTACCACCATCACTACCACCTTACACCACTATCACAACTGCTACCACCATCACTACCACCTTCTACCACCATCACTACCACCATCTACCACTATCATAACCACTACCACCCTCTACCACTGTCACTACCACCCTCTACCACTATAACAACTGCTACCACTCTACCACCACCACCTTCGTATTTTTCTACAAATTTTTCTTAAATTATGTGTGTTTCTCACACTCTTTACCAAAGGGCTGGAACTAGAAGCTTTCTTTGGAGCCATGGTGACTTATTTAGCAGTTGCAAGCACTAAAACAAATGGTATATTATGAAATGTATTGTATGAACTCGTGGGATAATCCTCACTCACTGATAAACAATGGCACACTGGCTGGGAATGGAGTGTGAGGCGACTCGGCTGTGTGTACACATCCCAGATGAACAACTATTTATGAGTCAAACGATGATTCGCGAGTCAATGTTTCTACGAAAATAACGTTTTGATTTTCGAAAATTACGACTTTCGAGCTTTACAATTATTGAGGGTCCACTGTATTCTCGACTTAAAGTATCTCATTCAAAGTCAAAGTTTATTTCCACATGATACATTGTTTATGCTGAGATTTTTGACACTTGAATGCATGCACAAAGCCCATGGTTATGCAGAGCATTTTGGGCAAGCTGAAGCCTAACTTAGGACTACAAGGGCAATAAACATTACATATATGAATTTAAGGTCATTAAATGTGTGCAAATAAGCACAGCCTCTCCTCGTGTAGCATTGTACTTGTTTACCAACAATTCAGACTTATGACAGGCTCTTTGACCTGTATGCATACCTAAATATTGTTTATTAGAGCTGATTTCCTCTAATCTGTTTATTACAATATACAGTACACTACTATAAACATTTGAAAATATTTATAAATGGTGCAAAGGCGACTTTAAAACAATATTAATGATTGTTGACACAAACCCACTACTATTATAGTGTGCTCCTTGCTTAGTGATGAATTCATTTACCAACATGGTCTTAGGAACGGAACTCCATCACTAAGTGAGGAGAGGTTATATATAATGAATGTAAGTGCTAATGACCTCTATTTGACAAAGCACCTAATGAGGAAGAGGAGGAGGAGTGACTTTTCTGTAGCTTCAGCAAAAACTGGAGAAAAGAAAGAAAATTTTCTTGTATTAATATAATGCTCAGCCATGAGTGGATACTGTGCAGTGGTGACCTTGTCCAAAGAGAAGTTTGTTTCTCATACTTAAAGAATAAAAAGGTTCAATACCATGACTGGAACAGAACACAAATGACCCATATATAGGAGAAAGAAACTCATGACATTAAAGTCCAACTTGGATCATTAACTAATCACATATGTGACTATTTAATGGCCCAAGTCAGAAATGGCATCATAAGTTTCTTTCTCTTATATGCAGGTTAAGTGTACAGTGGTACTGTGACTTACGAGTGCCCCAACTTACGAGTTTTTCGAGTTACGAGCCATCACTCGGTTGATTTTTTGCTTTGAGTTGCAAGCCAAAATCCAAGTTATGAGCGAGCTTCAGATATGCCGCCACTAGTTGGTGCAGTGAATGCCACAACATCCGCCCAGCATCCCACAGTTCAGTGCATATGGTTACCTCACCATAGAAGCATCTCCCATGTGCTGGCATTTTGTGCAGTTATTTTGCCAAATTTATTTTTTCTAACTATGAGTCCTAAGAAAGTAAGTGCAAAGGACAGTGCTGAGAAGAAGAGGAGGATGTCCATTAAATTAAAGCATGAAATTATAGAAAAACCTGAGAGAGGTGTGTGTGAAGTTGATTTGGCAAGGCAGTACGAGCATAGTACTTCTATGATATGTACCATACTAAAGCAGGAGGAGTCGGTAAAGGCAATAACGTCAGAAATGTTGAGAATCTTGGAGAGATTTTCAGAGTTTATTGAAAGGAATCGCCCAGAAAATTCCTTTGCCTATCGTTTCCAATCTCCTCTGCCTATCTTTTCCACCCTCCACCTCCACCTCCACCTCCACCAGCATCTTCTGTTAGCCCAAGTCGTTTGATCTCCAAGGTAAATACACTTTAGAAAATCAGTTATTCTTTACATTCTCTTCTATTGTTATATTATGTTATTATACTATATTTCATATTTTTAAATACATTTTTCTTATTTAAAAACCCGTAAAAAAATGGGGTGTTTTTTTGGGAGGTGGTTTTTTGGGGGCTGAAACAGATTAAGGGCATTTCAATTAATTTCAATGAGGAAAAGGTATCACTGTATTTCTCATAATTAGTAATACAGTAATTGAAATCTAGAGTCTGCCCTGAAGTAAAGGCTTGAATGAGCATTGTTAAATTGCATGTACAGCTATCCATACAGTTAATGTTTCTCTTTTCAGCTTGGTGCGTGAGCCATTTGTGACAGAGAGATTCCAGACTGACGTTTTCCTGTTTAAAGAGCTGACATCGACTGGGACTCATGAGTCAGTACTCGTGCTCTATACAGACTACTTGAATAAAGAGGCACGCTATCTCTTGCACCTTAACACTTACAACCCCATCACAAACAACACTGGATTAGCCATACAGTTAATTGAATTTTCTCCAGCTCCCAATGTGGCAAGTATTATTACAGTATTAGCAGTACACAGTACGCATAGCACAATATATTGAGAGATCACAATATTGGTGCATAAAATTTTATTGCTATTATGATTCACAGAATCATAACATGATTAAAAGCAGACCACAGAACGAGTGGGATTTGAACTCATGGCGAGTGAGTCATAAAACTCCAATCCTGGAATTTTAAGACTTGCTTGCCATGAGTTTAAATCCCTCTCATTTTGTGGTTTATATTGCCTTTGTGATGTTTTGCTTAAAACTTGTGTTTGTTTTAAATTAAGTAAATTTATATTATGACATTTGTAGTAATTACTAATTTTGATTTCATACAGTCAAAATATAGTATACCATAAATTAATAATACTAGTGTGTGTGTGTGTGTGTGTGTGTGTGTGTGTGTGTGTGTGTATATATATGCAAAACAACCACTCTGAAAGAATAGAGAAATTCCAAGCGCTTTCGTGACTACTCACATTATCAAGGAACTATGAAAGTAAAGCATCCAAGGAAGCTATATAAGGGGTCTGGCCAGCACCTCACTATCAGATCCCACAACGGTTAAACACCTGACGCCCGCCGACCCAACTTGGATAGGTCCTTTGCACAGCTCACCCACAAACTATTCTACCCAAAAAAATTTAAAAATTATTATTTGTCCAGTGTATTATTAAATTCTTCCCAAATTCTATTAATTATAAATGGATCTAATTTATATAAACCAACGGAAATATTCATATTACAGTGGACCCCCGCTTAACGATCACCTCCAAATGCGACCAATTATGTAAGTGTATTTATGTAAGTGCGTTTGTACGTGTATGTTTGGGGGTCTGAAATGGACTAATCTACTTCACAATATTCCTTATGGGAAAAAATTCGGTCAGTACTGGCACCTGAACATACTACTGGAATGAAAAAAGTTCGTTAACCGGGGCTCCACTGTATTGTCAAAACTGCTTTTTATGAAACAAGATTCAATTATATTCCTGTCGACCATGGACTTACTTGATACTACTTTCTCAACTTTTTGAAAATCAGTTGGATGGTTAAAATCTCTTACATGAATAAATAGAGCATTGGAATATTGTCCAGTTCTAATGCTATATTTATGTTGTTTTAATCTTAGTTCGAGATTTTTACCAGTTTGACCGTAATAAACTTTATCGCAAATTTTACAAGGAATCTTATAGACACATCCATCAGCATTTTGGGGGAATTCTTTATCAAAAGTTTTTTTTACTGTATCAAGATTTTTGAATACAACTTTAATATTAAAAGTCTTAAGAAGAGAAGGCATATCAACCAAGTTTTCATGGTAAGGGAGAACCAACATATTTTTAGTTGAATAAGGCTGGTTGTCCCTTTTTGGATTGTAAAAAGTATTTCTAGCAACTTTAAAAGATTTATCAATTACATTTCTTGGGTATTTTAAATCATTACCTATTTCATAAATTTTGGATATTTCCTCATCTATGAACTCAGGACTACAAATTCGTAAAGCTCTCAAAAACATTGATGAGAAAACAGACAGTTTGACTCTATCTTGATGCGAGGAATAATAGTGGACATAGGAACAGTTATTTGTAGGTTTTCTGTAAATTTTAAATTTGAATTCATTATTACCCTTAATAATTAAAACATCTAGAAAAGGCAATGAGTTATTTTCTTCAAACTCAACAGTAAAGTTTATAGAATGGGCTAAGCTATTTAATTTTCCAAGGAAATGGTGTATATCTACATTTTTGGGCATAAGACACAAAATATCATCAACATATCTGAACCATTTAGCTCTATTAGGGAGGATTGTGTTAAGCAATCTTGTTTCAAAAAATTCCATGTATAGGTTACTAAGAACAGGTGAAAGAGGATTTCCCATTGCCATACCAAACTTTTGAGTGTAAAACTTATCATTAAATACAAATTTTGCATCAACAATGCAAAGTTTAATAAGTTTAATGATAGTAGGAACTGGCAATAGTAAATCATAGTTAACGAGTTCTTCAGATAAGAAACTTAATAAATCATCAACAGGAACTTTCGTAAACAAGGAAGTAACATCAAAACTTTGGTTTATATAAATTAGATCCATTTATAATTAATAGAATTTGGGAGGAATTTAATAATACACTGGATAAATAATAATTTTTAAATTTTCTTGGGTAGAATAGTTTGTGGGTGAGTTGTGCAAAGGACCTATCCAAGTTGGGTCGGCGCGCGTCACGTGTTTAACCATTGTGGGATCTGATAGTGAGGTGCTGGCCAGACCCCTTATATAGCTTCCTTGGATGCTTTACTTTCATAGTTCCTTGATAATGTGAGTAGTCACGAAAGCGCTTGGAATTTCTCTGTTCTTTCAGAGTGGTTGTTTTGTGTGTGTGTGTATATATATATATACATACATATATACATACATATATACATATATACATACATATATACATACATATATACATATATATATATATATATATATATATATATATATATATATACATACACAGTGGACCCCCGGTTAATGATATTTTTTCACTCCAGAAGTATGTTCAGGTGCCAGTACTGACCGAATTTGTTCCCATAAGAAATATTGTGAAGTAGATTAGTCCATTTCAGACCCCCAAACATACACGTACAAACGCACTTACATAAATACACTTACATAATTGGTCACATTCGGAGGTAATCATTATGCGGGGGTCCACTGTATATATATATACATATATACATATATATATATATATATATATATATATATATATATATATATATATATATATATATATATATATATATATATATATATATATATATATATACACACACACACACACACACACACACACACAATAAGATCACAGTAAACAGGTGATTTCAGAATATGCAAAGCAACCACTATGAAAGAATAGAGAAGTTCCAAGCGCTTTCGTGACTGCTCACATTATCAAGGAACAATGAAAGTAAAGCATCAATGGAAGGTATATGAAGGGGTAGCCCACACCTCACTATCAGATCCCACAACAACGAAACACCTGACGCGAGGCAGCAGGCCCGCTGGCCGAACTAGACAAGTCCTTCATACAACCCACCAACAAACTATTCTACCCAAGAAATAAGAAATTTAAAAAATTATTATTTGTCCAATGTATTATTAAATTCTTCCCAAATTCTATTAATTATAAATGGATCTAATTTATATAAACCAAAGGAAATATTCATATTATTGTAGTACCAAGCAAGTCCATGGTCGACAGGAATATAATTGAATCTTGTTTCATAAAAAGCAGTTTTGACAATAATATGAATATTTCCTTCGGTTTATATTTATTTTTTTATTTATTTATTTATTTCCAATTTGTGCACACATACAGAGGTACAAAAAAAAATACAGATAAGAGCAGTATGCCAAAGCCACTTATACTATGCATAGCATTACGGGCTGGCTTAAAATTAACTTAAGACTAACTAAGCAATGATTATTATTATTATTATAATCAAGAAGAAGCGCTAAGCCACAAGGACTATACAGCGCTGCTACTAAGCAATGATGAAATCAGTGATAAAACATTAATGTAAACAGATAACTATAAAGCACAAGTGAGTATTACAAAGACAGGTCATATGGTTGCATTTAGTTAGGTAGTGATTCTGTTAGGTAGTGTATTTAAAAAATAATAAAGTTAGATTGGGTTTTAGGTTTAACATTTATGTGATATAATTGTGAGAAACTTTTAAGATATAAAATTTATAATGTTCAGTTATTCAGTATTTATTTGGTTTTGGGTGAGTAAGTAATCTTTGAGAAGAGACTTGAATTTATAAACAGGTTGTGTTTCTTTTATATTTACAGGTAATGAATTCCAGATTTTAGGGCCTTTTATGTGCATTGAGTTTTTGCATAGTGTGAGATGGACACGAGGAACATCAAAGAGTGATCTGTGCCTTGTGTTATGGTCATGTGTTCTGTTGAGGTTGGCAAGGAGATGTTTGAGGGGAGGGTTAATATCAGAGTTAAGTGTTCTATGTATGTAATAGGTGCAGTAATAAGTATGGATGTTTTGTATGGTGAGTAGGTTTAGTGTATTGAATATTGGTGGAGTGTGCTGCCTGTAGTGAGAATTTGTTATCATTCTAACTGCAGCCTTTTGTTGGGTAATTAGTGGTCTGAGATGGTTAATTGTTGTTGAGCCCCATGCACAAATTCCATAGGTGAGATAGGGGTAAATAAGAGAGTGATATAGGGCCAGGAGGGCTGACTGTGGAACATAGTACCGTATCTTCGATAGTATGCCTACAGTCTTGGAAATTTTCTTAGAAATTTGATGTATATGTGTATGAAATTTGAGTCTATTATCAAGGTGGATTCCTAAGAATTTTCCCTCTGTTAGTTTTGTGATAGGTGATCCATTTATCATTATGTTAAGAGGGACATCTGTAGCTCTGTTACCAAACTGAATGAAGTAGGTTTTGTCAATGTTTAGTGTAAGTTTGTTAGTCCTCATCCAGGTAGATATTTTCTGTAATTCGGTATTTACAGTATTGGCTAGCGTGACTGGGCTCGGGTGAGAGAAGACGTATGTAGTGTCATCTGCAAATAGTGTGGGTTTGAGTAATTGCGAAGCATTTGGAAGGTCATTTATGTATAGGAGAAAGAGAAGAGGGCCAAGGACACTTCCCTGTGGGACACCAACTGTAATTGGTTGTGCAGAAGAGTTTGCCCCATTTGCGTACACATATTGGCTTCTGTTGCTGAGGTAAGACTTGAGGTAGTTGAGGGAGTGCCCTCTTATACCATAGTGTGACAATTTTACGTGGAGCAAGTCATGGTCAACTGTATCAAAAGCTTTACGTAAGTCAATGAAGATCCCCAGTGGGACTTCTTTTTTCTCTATTGCAGTGTATATATGTTCTAGCATGTGTATAATAGCATCATTAGTATTTTTATTAGGCCTGAATCCAAATTGGCAGGGGTTGAGTATGTTTTGGGAGATAAGGTAGGAGTAGATTCGTTTATGAATTAATTTTTCAAAGATTTTTGAGAGAGGGTGTAAGTTGGATATTGGCCTATAGTTATTCAACTCTGTTTGGTCTCCTCCTTTGTGGATCGGGGTGACCCTTGCTATTTTGAGTACTGTAGGGAAGGTGGAGGATTCAATGGATTTGTTAAAGAGTGTTGCAATGATTGGTGATAGCACTTGTGACACTTTTTTGTATATAAGGGGTGGTAAGGTATTTAAATCTCCTGCCTTGTTTTTTAGTGCGTTGATAATAAGGGAGACTTCGTATGGGTTAGTCGGAGCTAGGAACAGTGTGTTCGGGTAGTTGCCGGTGAGGTAGTCATTTGGTGGGGTATCTGAGCTTGGGATTTTATTGGCAAGGTTTTGTCCTATAGTGGAGAAGAAATCATTGAGTCTGTTTGCTGTTTCTGTTGGTGGGAGTTGGGGTTCATCTGTTTTTGCTAATTTTATTTCGCTATTTCGTGATATCTTTTTTGTTCCCAGAATTTCTGATAGGGTTTTCCAGGTCTTTTTTATATCACCTCGTAAGTTGGATAATCTGTTCTCATAATACAATTTTTTTGCCCTTCTTATCAGGCTGGTTAGGATTGACGAGTAACGTTTTGTTTGGTCTCTGGTTATGTGACCCATTCTGTACTGTTTTTCATATTGGTGTTTTGTATTTATGGATTTGAGAATGCTGGGTGTTAGCCAGGGACTGTTCAGTCTCTTTGCTGTCATCTGTTTAGTTTTTTTAGGGCAGTGCTTGTTATAGAGGTATTGGGTTTTTTTTAGAAAATTATTAATACATTCGTCAATATCTGTATAGGTTTCTAGCTCAGTGTGCCAATCAATGTTTGCTATTGCTGTTGTGAAGTTATTAATGGCTGCCTCATTGTGAAGTCTGAAGGTGACTTTAGTAGTGTCTTGGGGTAGTTTACCAAGAGTTGTTATGAGGAAAGTAGGGTAGTGGTCTGTGGTATTATCTGTAATTATGCCTGATTTTAAAGGGGATATGGTGTTGGTCCAGATGTGGTCAAGTAGGGAAACACTAGTCTCTGTAACTCTTGTAGGTTTTGTTACTGTTGGTAGTAACATACAGTTACTCATTGTGTTTGTGAATTCAGTAACGTGTGGGTCCTGGTCTTGCAGGAGATTTATATTGAAGTCACCTGAGAGTAGTAAGTGATCTTTGTTCATGCGTGCATCAGTTATCATACTTCCTAGATTTTGACTAAATTGGCTAATGTTTGACTGTGGAACTCTGTAGATGTTTATCAATGTGAGAGGTTTTTGTAGGTACTTTGATTTGAATTTAGCTATTATATATTCCCCATGTTCATCCCTTGTGCAAGTATTAGTGATACATTCTAGTTGGTCTGAGTAGTATATGGCTGTGCCACCCCCTTGTTGATCTGGCCTGCAGTTGTGTATGGCTGTGTAACCAGGAATGGCATAGACATCTGTACTATCAGGCTTTAGCCAGGTTTCAGTTAGTGTAATGATGGACATATTGGCATGTAAGGAATTTAGTAATGCTATGAGGTCATCGTAATGCTTGCTTAAAGATCTGATATTGTAGTTAAATATAGTTATGTTGTTGTTGGCACTGAGAAGTGCCTTTGATTGTTCTGCAGTGTAGTAATTACAGTTACTGTTTGATTCATTTAAGTCATTAAATAAGAGGTTGGTATCAGGATCAATGCTTGTAATCATAAGATTTGTAGTGAATCTATAGTTTGAATTAAGTATAAAACAAAGTAAATAGTCTTAAGCTAAAAAATAGCACCTGGATTATTTAACAAATGTAAAATAATGAGCTAAGGGACTAATACAAATAAAGTGATGATCAAATAGTGGAGCTTGGGAATATGATAGTAGATAGTACTATAAAGGTAATTTTTTAAAGTTAGAATTATAGTATAAAATTATAATATAAAAGGGACTAATATAGGTTGTGGTGACGATAAAGTGGTAATCAAAAAAATGAGCTTTGGAATATAATGGCAAAATTGTGAACTTATTCTACTTTAGCACCTAAGAATAGCACCTTGATTATTTTAACAATTGTGAATATATAAACTAGGATAGTTATATAAAGCTAAAATAAAGGAGAAAACATATAAGGGACTAAAATTAAGTAATGGTAAGCAAAGTTAAATGGGCAGATGGTAGGAATTATAATATAAACTTATAATATAAAAATACAATTTGAAATGGTACTTGCAATTGCACTAGAGTCTGGTATAGGTTGTTGACAAGATCAAGATTATACCTAGATTTAAATTGACAAAATAAAATTCACAATTAAAGTACCAAAAGAATAATAGTAAAAAAATAACAATGGTAATGTCTTGATTATAATATGATAGTAAGAGGGTAGACAGGTACACAGGTACAAGGGATAATATAAAGGTTGGGGTTGAAAATAAAAACTTGAAAATTTGGCTACAAAATGTTATGAGAAGTATAAAATAATGTTTAATGTAAAAAATTAAAATTGACTGGTAGTAAATATGGTGTTTAATAAAATTTTAGTAAGTAATAATGATTACAAAAAAGTGAAAAAGTAATGTTTATTTCATTCAATATTGCACTGGTAGTTATACTTGAGGTTATATGGCAGTACAAGGTAATTAAGAGTAATCTAGGATAGTAAATGTGGTATTAAAACAGGTAAAGGTAATTAGACAAGTAATGGTTATTAAATGTCAAAATTGTTAAGAGTAAATTGAAATTATAGTAAAAATGATAATTATTAATTTTAGTAAGTAATATCAATTGATAGTATTTAAAAAAATATGAGGTAGTAATATGGACAGAGAAAGTATCAATTCAGCTAATGTTTAAGCGAACAATAGTAAATAACAAAATCACATAAGGTGACCTATGCTTACTAGTAAAATCACAAAATGAGGTAGTTGATTATTTAATTACTAAGAGATTGTACAATGAAATTTGAACAATAATGGAGCAAAACGTACACTACACTACGTAGGCTTTTTAGTTGGACATTGTTTAGTTATTCTCTGTAAGATTGGTATCCCTGAGAAATCGTGATAGATCATTCTCATTCGTGATTGTGTACAGTTGACCTACATTTGTTTTCCTAACTAGAATTTTCCCATCCCGTGTGAAGCATTGGTGTATTGTGTCATTATTCTCTCGCTTAAGTTTTCTGACTCTATACAGGAGGTTTTGACGTTTTTTGGTAAGACACTCGTTTATATATACCTCTTTCTTTACTTTAATAG